>NC_074666.1:3666413-3918913 GCF_029448725.1 Salvelinus fontinalis | reverse complement strand
GATGAAACACGGGAGTAGGGCGAGCGATGAAACACGGGAGTAGGGCGAGCGATGAAACACGGGAGTAGGGCGAGCGATGAAACACGGGAGTAGGGCGAGCGATGAAACACGGGAGTAGGGCGAGCGATGAAACACGGGAGTAGGGCGAGCGATGAAACACGGGAGTAGGGCGAGCGATGAAACACGGGAGTAGGGCGAGCGATGAAACACGGGAGTAGGGCGAGCGATGAAACACGGGAGTAGGGCGAGCGATGAAACACGGGAGTAGGGCGAGCGATGAAACACGGGAGTAGGGCGAGCGATGAAACACGGGAGTAGGGCGAGCGATGAAACACGGGAGTAGGGCGAGCGATGAAACACGGGAGTAGGGCGAGTGATGAAACACGGGAGTAGGGCGAGCGATGAAACACGGGAGTAGGGTGAGTGATGAAACACGGAAGTAGGGTGAGTGATGAAACACGGAAGTAGGGTGAGTGATGAAACACGGGAGTAGGGGGAGTGTAACCCTGAAGCCCACTTCCATCTTTGGATTCAAATATGTAAAAAAATAAACAATTCTGCTGTTGAATGTTTCAACTAGTTCATGTGGTCGTTTTATCCATAACAGTTTTTATTCAAATCAAATTGTATTAGTCACATGCGCCGATTATACAACAGGTATAGACCTCGACAGTGAAACGCTGACTTACGAGCCCCTAACCAACAACACTGTTAAAAAAAATAAAAGAAATACTGATAAGAATAAGAAATAAAAGTAACAATTAATTAAAGAGCAGCAGTAAAATAACAATAGTGAGGCTATATACAGTAGGTCACCCGTCAGCCCAGACACACGACCAGTAGGACACATGTCAGCCCAGACACACGAGCAGTAGGTCACATGTCAGCCCAGACACACGACCAGTAGGACACATGTCAGCCCAGACACACGAGCAGTAGGTCACATGTCAGCCCAGACACACGATCAGTAGGTCACATGTCAGCCCAGACACACGACCAGTAGGTCACATGTCAGCCCAGACACACGACCAGTAGGTCACATGTCAGCCCAGACACACGACCAGTAGGACACATGTCAGTCCAGACACACGAGCAGTAGGTCACATGTCAGTCCAGACACACGACCAGTAGGTCACATGTCAGTCCAGATACACGACCAGTAGGTCACATGTCAGTCCAGATACACGACCAGTAGGTCACATGTCAGTCCAGACACACGACCAGTAGGTCAGATGTCAGTCCAGACACACGACCAGTAGGTCACATGTCAGTCCAGACACACGACCAGTAGGTCACATGTCAGCCCAGACACACGACCAGTAGGTCAGATGTCAGTCCAGACACACGACCAGTAGGTCACAGACTGTTCTGGATGCAAAGAGGGCTTTGAACCGGTACTAGTTGTGTCCCTAATAAAAACTGGCAAGTGAATAACGGTGACAAACATTCATACAACGCTGAAAATAACTTTCTTACCAGACAGGTTGAATTTGTAGACTCCTCCAGTGGATTTGACAATGTCAGGGTTGAGGACTCCCTTGATGATATTGAATGTTTCCCCTATGGGCCCACCGGTAGCAGCGCTGCGCGAGTCACCCTTGACCCCTGGGATGACAACCTGATCCCCCATGTTCTGCACCAGAGCCTCAGCCTCATCCAGGAAGAAGTCTGGGAGCAGTGCATTACCTGTGGTCACGCAGAGAGACACACTATTAGCATAACCACGCGGTACAGCCAGAAGACGGCTTGGCCACCCCTCGGAGCCTGGTTCCTCTTTAGGTTTCCTCCTAGGTTCCTGCCTTTAAGTATGTCGTTTTTCCTAGTCACTGTGCTTCTGTATCATTGCCTGCTCTCTTGGGGTTTTAGTCTGGGTATAAATGTGACAACTGCTGATGTAAAAAAGGCTTTATATAAATTATTTTGCTTGATTGACAACCACACCTATGCTCTGTGGACACCATGTTAAACATTCTCTAGAGGCGAAGATGTTATAAGCTGACATGTTTAATTATTTTAAGAAGGTCATACTATAGATTAGCCATTTGATTAAATTATAGAACCTCTAGATATTAAACAAAATACATATTTGATCATATTGAATGGCCTTTAGTACCAAATCCCATAGAAACACATTGAATAACATTCATAAATAGCAACAACAACAAAAAATAGTCCAAAAAAAATAGATTCGGAATAAAGGTTTGGAACTGTCTGTCCTATATAGGAGATATAAGAACTCAGGAAACAATTGTATTTAATTGTTTTTAAACATATTTTACACCTTGTTTGGGGGGGGCACAAAACCACCTCTATACTTCCATTCGGTTTCTTTAAACCGGTACCCGGTTACCGTCAGACGAGGCCTGTGACACGTGTGGGGGTCGTAGTGTGGGGGTCATATTAGTTTATAAGCCAACGTCTAAATGGTCTAACAACCACTGCTGTAGCTCGGCCACCTTCCACAGCAGATCCATCCAATAATAAAACAGTTCTTATCTTTAAACTGACGGATCTAGACGGGGATTTTTCTACTTCTACTGACGCACCAGCGCATCAAGAGACTCTCAGGGGGGGGGGGGGTTACTAAAGACTCTCAGGGGGGGGGGGCGGTTACTAAAGACTCTCAGGGGGGGGGGGCGGTTACTAAAGACTCTCAGGGGGCGGGCGGTTACTAAAGACTCTCAGGGGGCGGGCGGTTACTAAAGACTCTCAGGGGGCGGGCGGTTACTAAAGACTCTCAGGGGGCGGGGCGGTTACTAAAGACTCTCAGGGGGCGGGCGGTTACTAAAGACTCTCAGGGGGCGGGCGGTTACTAAAGACTCTCAGGGGGCGGGCGGTTACTAAAGACTCTCAGGGGGCGGGCGGTTACTAAAGACTCTCAGGGGGCGGGCGGTTACTAAAGACTCTCAGGGGGCGGGCGGTTACTAAAGACTCTCAGGGGGCGGGCGGTTACTAAAGACTCTCAGGGGGCGGGCGGTTACTAAAGACTCTCAGGGGGCGGGCGGTTACTAAAGACTCTCAGGGGGCGGGCGGTTACTAAAGACTCTCAGGGGGCGGGCGGTTACTAAAGACTCTCAGGGGGCGGGCGGTTACTAAAGACTCTCAGGGGGCGGGCGGTTACTAAAGACTCTCAGGGGGCGGGCGGTTACTAAAGACTCTCAGGGGGCGGGCGGTTACTAAAGACTCTCAGGGGGCGGGCGGTTACTAAAGACTCTCAGGGGGCGGGCGGTTACTAAAGACTCTCAGGGGGCGGGCGGTTACTAAAGACTCTCAGGGGGCGGGCGGTTACTAAAGACTCTCAGGGGGCGGGCGGTTACTAAAGACTCTCAGGGGGCGGGCGGTTACTAAAGACTCTCAGGGGGCGGGCGGTTACTAAAGACTCTCAGGGGGCGGGCGGTTACTAAAGACTCTCAGGGGGCGGGCGGTTACTAAAGACTCTCAGGGGGCGGGCGGTTACTAAAGACTCTCAGGGGGCGGGCGGTTACTAAAGACTCTCAGGGGGCGGGCGGTTACTAAAGACTCTCAGGGGGCGGGCGGTTACTAAAGACTCTCAGGGGGCGGGCGGTTACTAAAGACTCTCAGGGGGCGGGCGGTTACTAAAGACTCTCAGGGGGCGGGCGGTTACTAAAGACTCTCAGGGGGCGGGCGGTTACTAAAGACTCTCAGGGGGCGGGCGGTTACTAAAGACTCTCAGGGGGCGGGCGGTTACTAAAGACTCTCAGGGGGCGGGCGGTTACTAAAGACTCTCAGGGGGCGGGCGGTTACTAAAGACTCTCAGGGGGCGGCGGTTACTAAAGACTCTCAGGGGGCGGGCGGTTACTAAAGACTCTCAGGGGGCGGCGGTTACTAAAGACTCTCAGGGGGCGGCGGTTACTAAAGACTCTCAGGGGGCGGCGGTTACTAAAGACTCTCAGGGGGGCGGCGGTTACTAAAGACTCTCAGGGGGCGGCGGTTACTAAAGACTCTCAGGGGGCGGCGGTTACTAAAGACTCTCAGGGGGCGGCGGTTACTAAAGACTCTCAGGGGGCGGCGGTTACTAAAGACTCTCAGGGGGCGGCGGTTACTAAAGACTCTCAGGGGGCGGCGGTTACTAAAGACTCTCAGGGGGCGGCGGTTACTAAAGACTCTCAGGGGGCGGCGGTTACTAAAGACTCTCAGGGGGCGGCGGTTACTAAAGACTCTCAGGGGGCGGCGGTTACTAAAGACTCTCAGGGGGCGGCGGTTACTAAAGACTCTCAGGGGGCGGCGGTTACTAAAGACTCTCAGGGGGCGGCGGTTACTAAAGACTCTCAGGGGGCGGCGGTTACTAAAGACTCTCAGGGGGCGGCGGTTACTAAAGACTCTCAGGGGGCGGCGGTTACTAAAGACTCTCAGGGGGCGGCGGTTACTAAAGACTCTCAGGGGGCGGCGGTTACTAAAGACTCTCAGGGGGCGGCGGTTACTAAAGACTCTCAGGGGGCGGCGGTTACTAAAGACTCTCAGGGGGCGGCGGTTACTAAAGACTCTCAGGGGGCGGCGGTTACTAAAGACTCTCAGGGGGCGGCGGTTACTAAAGACTCTCAGGGGGCGGCGGTTACTAAAGACTCTCAGGGGGCGGCGGTTACTAAAGACTCTCAGGGGGCGGCGGTTACTAAAGACTCTCAGGGGGCGGCGGTTACTAAAGACTCTCAGGGGGCGGCGGTTACTAAAGACTCTCAGGGGGCGGCGGTTACTAAAGACTCTCAGGGGGCGGCGGTTACTAAAGACTCTCAGGGGGCGGCGGTTACTAAAGACTCTCAGGGGGCGGCGGTTACTAAAGACTCTCAGGGGGCGGCGGTTACTAAAGACTCTCAGGGGGCGGCGGTTACTAAAGACTCTCAGGGGGCGGCGGTTACTAAAGACTCTCTGGGGGCGGCGGTTACTAAAGACTCTCTGGGGGCGGCGGTTACTAAAGACTCTCTGGGGGCGGCGGTTACTAAAGACTCTCTGGGGGCGGCGGTTACTAAAGACTCTCTGGGGGCGGCGGTTACTAAAGACTCTCTGGGGGCGGCGGTTACTAAAGACTCTCTGGGGGCGGTTACTAAAGACTCTCTGGGGGCGGTTACTAAAGACTCTCTGGGGGCGGTTACTAAAGACTCTCTGGGGGCGGTTACTAAAGACTCTCTGGGGGCGGTTACTAAAGACTCTCTGGGGGCGGTTACTAAAGACTCTCTGGGGGCGGTTACTAAAGACTCTCTGGGGGCGGTTACTAAAGACTCTCTGGGGGCGGTTACTAAAGACTCTCTGGGGGCGGTTACTAAAGACTCTCTGGGGGCGGTTACTAAAGACTCTCTGGGGGCGGTTACTAAAGACTCTCTGGGGGCGGTTACTAAAGACTCTCTGGGGGCGGTTACTAAAGACTCTCTGGGGGCGGTTACTAAAGACTCTCTGGGGGCGGTTACTAAAGACTCTCTGGGGGCGGTTACTAAAGACTCTCTGGGGGCGGTTACTAAAGACTCTCTGGGGGCGGTTACTAAAGACTCTCTGGGGGCGGTTACTAAAGACTCTCTGGGGGCGGTTACTAAAGACTCTCTGGGGGCGGTTACTAAAGACTCTCTGGGGGCGGTTACTAAAGACTCTCTGGGGGCGGTTACTAAAGACTCTCTGGGGGCGGTTACTAAAGACTCTCTGGGGGCGGTTACTAAAGACTCTCTGGGGGCGGTTACTAAAGACTCTCTGGGGGCGGTTACTAAAGACTCTCTGGGGGCGGTTACTAAAGACTCTCTGGGGGCGGTTACTAAAGACTCTCTGGGGGCGGTTACTAAAGACTCTCTGGGGGCGGTTACTAAAGACTCTCTGGGGGCGGTTACTAAAGACTCTCTGGGGGCGGTTACTAAAGACTCTCTGGGGGCGGTTACTAAAGACTCTCTTGGGGCGGTTACTAAAGACTCTCTGGGGGCGGTTACTAAAGACTCTCTGGGGCGGTTACTAAAGACTCTCTGGGGCGGTTACTAAAGACTCTCTGGGGCGGTTACTAAAGACTCTCTGGGGCGGTTACTAAAGACTCTCTGGGGCGGTTACTAAAGACTCTCTGGGGCGGTTACTAAAGACTCTCTGGGGCGGTTACTAAAGACTCTCTGGGGCGGTTACTAAAGACTCTCTGGGGCGGTTACTAAAGACTCTCTGGGGCGGTTACTAAAGACTCTCTGGGGCGGTTACTAAAGACTCTTTGGGGCGGTTACTAAAGACTCTTTGGGGCGGTTACTAAAGACTCTTTGGGGCGGTTACTAAAGACTCTTTGGGGCGGTTACTAAAGACTCTTTGGGGCGGTTACTAAAGACTCTTTGGGGCGGTTACTAAAGACTCTTTGGGGGGGTTACTAAAGACTCTTTGGGGGGGTTACTAAAGACTCTAGGGGGGGTTACTAAAGACTCTAGGGGGGGTTACTAAAGACTCTAGGGGCGGTTACTAAAGACTCTAGGGGCGGTTACTAAAGACTCTAGGGGCGGTTACTAAAGACTCTAGGGGCGGTTACTAAAGACTCTAGGGGCGGTTACTAAAGACTCTAGGGGCGGTTACTAAAGACTCTAGGGGGGGGGGGGTTACTAAAGACTCTAGGGGGGGGGGGGTTACTAAAGACTCTAGGGGGGGGGGGGGGGGGGAGTTACTAAAGACTCTCGGGGGGGTTATTAAATTTGACACTAGAGATCCAAGCGGTAGGATTACTGTAACAGGCTGTTTTATACCTGTGACGTAGCATCCTGTGATAAACCTCACATCACCGTGCACATACCTGGAGCGACAGCGTAAATGTCAAAGTCTTTAATTCCCTCGGTCTTCAGAATTTCCTCGTCGATGACAAAGTTCCCGGTGTAGCTGGGCGGCTTACCGAGGATGGCGTAGGCTGCGTCTGACATGATGTCAACGTTACGACACTGCTTACCCACCTCAGCACCGCCTAACATCTCCATAGCAGCAGTCTGGATTGCTGGAGGAAATAACAACATTCAGGAAGACATTTTAAAAATATATATTAAAGAGTTTTATTTTAATTACTTCAAAATACTTTATGTATTGGCACATTGGAAGTTATTTAGAAAGCACTGATAGGATTCCGGATGACAACAAAGTGACATCTAACGGACAAACAAGTCTTCTCACGTCTACTCTGGGTCATTAGAACGGGTTAAACCGTGTAAGTTATATATATATATATATATATATATATATATATATATATATATATCTTTCAACACGTACCGGTCTTAGGCCATAAGGCATTGACAGAGATGGACCCTCTGAACTCTTCAGCCATGCCCAGAACACACATGGACATACCGTACTTGGCCATTGTGTATGCTAAAAGGGAAACCATCAACAACAAAAAATAAAGGAAGAACAGGTTAAAAACACAAGTCAAAAGATCTTGTTTTCAAATCTTCCTCAGTGCATAGCAAACAGAGAGGGTTTGCGTCCCAACAATCTCTCCTTTCTCCTCAACTTGTTCACTACCACCCACAAAATCTAAAAGCTTTGGATTGGTGGAGGCAGGGGCTAGAGGGAGTTTCCCATCATATTTCTTATTACAAGCCATTTCCCTTTTTAAATGAGTGAAGGGAAGTGCACACTTTGGGTAGAAAGGACTGATAATTGAGACTCCGCCAGTGGATGAAGCCCTCCTTACCGGTGTGGTTTTTGAACCAGATGGGGTTTAGGTTAAGCGGTGGGCTGAGGTTCAGGATGTGAGGGTTTTTACTCTTCAATAGATGTGGGATGCACAGCTTAGACCTGGGGGGGGAAACGACAGCTTAGACCTTGGGGGGGAAACGACAGCTTTGACCTGGCAAAGCGACAGCTTAGACCTGGCAAAGCGACAGCTTAGACCTGGCAAAGCGACAGCTTAGACCTGGCAAAACGACAGCTTAGACCTGGCAAAACGACAGCTTAGACCTGGCAAAACGACAGCTTAGACCTGGCAAAACAATTCAGAAATACATTTTTCATTAAGGTTTCTTCGTTGAATGAAACCCTCCCGAAGTACTGAGTAAAGGGTCTGAATACTTATGCAAATGTAATTTCACTTTTTTAAATATACACATCAGCCAAAATTTCTAAAAACCTGTTCATGCTTTGTCATTATGGGGTATTGTGATGTCATTATGGGGTATTGTGATGTCATTATGGGGTATTGTGATGTCATTATGGGGTATTGTGATGTCATTATGGGGTATTGTGATGTCATTATGGGGTATTGTGTGTAGATTGCCGTGGAATAAAATTGTCTATGACAGGGTGGCTGGAACCTGACCATTTTTAGGACCATCCTCTGACACCACCTGGTATAGAGGTCCTAGATGGAAGGAAGCTGGGACTTTGTGATGTACTGGGCCAGACGCACTACCCTCTGTAGCCCCTTGCGGTCGGAGGCCGAGCAGTTACCGTACCAGGCAGTGATGCAACCGGTCAGGATGCTCTCGATGTTGCAGCTGTAGAACCTTTTGAGGATCCATGCAAAATATTTTCAGTCTCCTGAGGGGGAATAGGTTTTGTCGTGCCCTCTTCACTACTGTCTTGGTGTGTTTGGACCATTCTAGTTTGTTGTTGATGTGGACACCAAGGAACTTGAAGCTCTCAACCTGTTCTACTACAGCCCCGTCGATGAGAATGGAGGCGTGCTCGGTCCTCCTTTTCCTGTAGTCCACAATCAGCTCCTTTGTCTTGATCACGTTGAGGGAGAGGTTGTTGTCCTTGCACCACACGGCCAGCTCTGACCTCCTCCCTGTAAGCTGTCTCGTCGTTGTCGGTGATCAGTTGATCACTGTTGTGTCGTCTGCAAACTTGGTGTTGGAGTCGTGCCTGGCCATGCAGTCGTGGGTGAACAGGGAGTACAGGAGGGGACTGCGCACCTACCCCTGAGGGGCTCCAGTGTTGAGGATCAGCGTGGCAGATGTGTTGTTACCTACCCTCACCACCTGGGGGCGGCTCGTCAGGAAGTCCAGGATCCAGTTACAGAGGGAGGTGTTTAGTCCGAGGGTCCTTAGCTTAGTGATGAGCTTTGAGGGCACTATGTTGTTGAATGCTGAGCTGTAGTCCATGAATAGCATTCTCAGGTAGGTGTTCCTTTTGTCTAGGTGCGAAAGGACAGTGTGCATTTCAATAGAGATTGCGTCATCTGTGGATCTGTTAGGGCAGTATGCAATTGAGTGGGTTAAGGGTTTCTGGGATAATGGTGATGTTGTGAGTCATGACCAGCCTTTCAAAGCACTTCATGGCTACGGACGTGAGTGCTACGGGTCTGTAGTCATTTAGGCAGGTTACCTGACGGTTCTTGGGCACAGGGAGTATGGTGGTCTGCTTGAAACATGTTGGTATTACAGACTCGGACAGGGAGAGGTTGACAATGTCAGTGAAGACACTTGCCAGTTGGTCAGCACATGCCCGGAGTACATGTCCTGGTAATTCGTCTGGCCCATCAGCCTTGTGATAGTTGACCTGTTTAAACAGGTCAACATTCACGTCGGCTACGGAGAGCGTGATCACACAGTCGTCCGGAACAGCTGATACTCTCATGCATGCCTCAGTGTTGTTTGCCTCGAAGCGAGCATATAAGTGATTTAGCTCAGCTGGTATGCTGATGTCACTGGGCAGCTTGCGGCTGTGCTTCCCTTTGTAGTCCCTGGATCGGTTTGTGGTGGTAAATAGACAACTACGAAAAATAGATAAACTCTCGGTAAATAGCATAATCTACAGTTTATCATGTGGTATTCTACCTCGGACAAGTAAAACCTTGAGCATTCCTTAATAGTAGAGATCGCGCACCAGCGGTTGTTGACAAGGAGACACAAACCACCACCCCTCATCTTACCAGAGGTTGCTGTTCGGTCTTGCCGATGCACTGAAAACCCAGCCAACTGTAGATTATCCACATCCTCGTTCTGCCAAGACTGTGAAACATAAGATAATACCGTTTTTGTTTTTTTTAAATGTCCCGTTGGTAGGATAGTCTCGAACGGTGCTTTTCCAGTTTATTCTCCAGCAGGACAGATGGTAAAGGCGGATTATCCACTAACATACAAATTCTCACCAAGCACCTGGATCTAGGCCCCCGTATCGGTTTCTCATCCTCAAGCGAATGGTGGGGATTTGGGCCTGGTCCGGGAGGAGCCGTAAATCTTTAGCCTGCGTTTCGTTAAAAAATATATATATATATTTAAAGAAAGTTTTGTCCAGTCCGAGATGAGTAATCACTGTTCTGATGTTCAGAAGCTCTTTCCGGTCACAAGAGACGGTGGCAGAAACATTATGTACAACAAAAAATGTAAACAATGCAACAACAAAAGACAGAATCGGTTAGCAACACAAAATGGCAGCCATCCCCTCCGGGGGGCCATTACCACTTCCAGGTCAGTGATCAGGTGTCGCTACACTCCAATCCGTACTTAAAACCTGAAAAATAATTCTTAGCCAAGCTCGCTCCTAAGTGGCAAGGACCATATTGGATTGTGGAGGTGATGGGCCCTCTGAACTACCGAGTGATGGGCCCTCTGAACTACCGAGTGATGGGCCCTCTGACCTACCGAGTGATGGGCCCTCTGACCTACCGAGTGATGGGCCCTCTGACCTACCGAGTGATGGGCCCTCTGACCTACCGAGTGATGGGCCCTCTGACCTACCGAGTGATGGGCCCTCTGACCTACCGAGTGATGGGCCCTCTGACCTACCGAGTGATGGGCCCTCTGACCTACCGAGTGATGGGCCCTCTGACCTACCGAGTGATGGGCCCTCTGACCTACCGAGTGATGGGCCCTCTGAACTACCGAGTGGTGAAAGAGGACACAGGTGAAGATATGCGCGTTGTCCATGTCTCACGCCTTAAGGCTCGTTTCCCCTTAGCCGAGGAGATTGGACGGCGTAAGGTCATGAATATATTTTTTAGAGGAAAGTGATGGAGAAGTTTCTCGGATTCCCAGACGTCTCACACTTTAAGGCCCGTTACCTCTCAGCTAATGAGAGTGAACACCGCAAACTCACGAATATCATTGAGGAGGAAAGTGAAGAGACTTTTCTCAGTTTCCCAGACCAATATGTACCTTCCGTGCCATTGGTCGGCTTTTTCCAGGTGAAGGGGTGTGTGTGTGTGTGACGGCCCTGAATTTGTCTAAACCGTCTCAGTGCTTCTCCTCCCGATGGGGTGCTTCCCCTTTAATTCCCTATTAAAAATAGCCAGCATCAGATGCGCAAAAGTTTGGGGTGACAGTGGTGCGAATGAGGAAGTTTCAACCCTCAGTTCCAAAGCTCCTTTACTCTCTTGTTTTGTATTTAAAAGTTTTATAGTTGTGTTGCAAGAGTTAAAATGGATCTACTCATTTCAATTGTTGGGACTACTTATCTTCGTTGTTCTCCGCTGTGGCCTTTCTCCTCTGGAGATCTGTTGGTAGATTGGATTGTCTGACTGTCCCCACTGACGACAACCTTTTTCCCCAGACGGTATTTCATTTGTTTTTTTATTGTGATTTACACCATGTTGGTTTATGTGTTTAGTTGTAGGTGAAGATCTACTGACATTACTGATAAGGTTTATTGTGTTTGGAATGGGAGCTTATTACAATCTGATCGTATGAATGAAACCGGTTTTACACATTAATTTATGACTGAGGTCAGTTGGTTTCACTCAATCATTTACCGGGCGGGACAATAGTTTTATGCCCGAGGTACAGGACATTTACAGGTGAACGTAAAGATATTATTTTGAGATTGTGATGTTATTGTGCATTATCATTTGTTTTGAAGTCATTTCTAATGTTTTGAAGGGTTTATGGAAAGTTTATTTCCCTTTCTGACTCCCCCCCCCCCATGAGACCTTTGTATTGGTGTAGACTTGACTGACAGATGTGACCAACTGACAAACTAAAATTAGAAACCAAACTTTTCTCTGGTAGGCATGACCTACAGTTGAAGTCGGAAGTTTATATACACTTAGGTTGGAGTCATTAAAACTTGTTTTTCAACCACTCCACAAATTTCTTGTTAACAGACTATAGTTTTGGCAAGTCGGTTAGGATATCTACTTTGTGCATGACACAAGTCATTTTTCCAACAATTGTTTACAGACAGATTATTTCACTTATAATTCACTGTATCACAATTCCAGTGGGTCAGAAGTTTACAAACACTAAGTTGACTGTGCCTTTAAACAGCTTGGAAAATTCCAGAAAATGATGTCATGGCTTTAGAAGCTTCTGATAGGCTAGTTGACATAATTTGATTCAAATGGAGGTGCAACTGTGGATGTATTTCAAGGCCTACCTTCAAACTCAGTGCCTCTTCACTTGAAATCATGGGAAAATCAAAAGAAATCAGCCAAGACCTCAGAAAAATGTTTTTTGTAGACCTCCAGAAGTCATCCTGTTGAGTATGTATTCATTCACTCACGTCAGATAGGTCCCTCTGAGGTTGACGCCCAACATAAGGTCCACTTTCTTCATGGGTGTCTCCAGGGTTCCCGTCAGACTAATGGCACTGGCATTGTTCACCAGGATATCAATACCTGGACACAGACATATGTTAAAAAGGGACACTTCACCTATAAATAGAAAGTCTGTCAGATGTTTTCACATCGCAAAAGTAGACTAATTTCAAGACGAAATGATGTCCAATGACATTGTTTGTTTCGATCCAGCTATACGCCTAAATCCACACAAAAAATAAATGGAAAAGATAAGCACAGTTTAATTTTGTGGACAGATCAACGTAAAGTAGAATCTGTCAGGAAACAACAGAATGTGGTAGCTAGCAAGCAGCAGTAGTTCCGGTGTTTGAGTTTTTCGTCACTTTTTTATTTTTTATTTGGACAAATCATGATTTCGCAGGTGTTAGCATCTTTTGAATTTTGGAAGGGGAGGGGGGCATTCGGCCCGTAATTTGCAAAGAGAGAAGGTGGAGAGCTCCTGGTTCTAGCATCTCTGAATCCCTTCTAACCCGTATGGACCCAGAACTTAATGGAGCAGCCCACCAATTACGCAATATTTTATAAATGTAACCTTATATTTAACTAAGTAAGCCAGATAAGAACAAATCCTTATTTTACAATGACAGGCCTACGCCGGCCAAACCGTAACCGGGACGACGCTGGGCCAATAGTGCGCTGCCCTATGGGACTCCCGATCACGGCCGGTTGTGATACAGCCCAGGATCGAACCAGGCTCTGTAGTGACGCCCTCTAGCACTGTGATGCAGTGCCTTAGACCGCTGCGCTACTCGAGAGCAATACTTTAGTTCTGTGTTAACCCGCTATTAAAACACGGTCTAATTATCTTGGTTATTCTGTGCTTTTCCCTTCATTCGGGGTGTAATGTGATGCTGCTCACCTCCAAACCTCTGCACGGCCTGTTCCACTGCCTCTCCAATCTGCTTCTCATCTCTGACGTCTACGATACAAGGCAACGCTTTGCCTCCCAATGCCTCGACTAGCAACACGCACAGGGATAAGCAACACGTACTTATTATCAAATAATTCAGAAGTCATGAAGCTCAAGAATGTCTAGTAAACTGGGGGGGGGGGGGGACTAAATGGTGAAAAGACAGAAAGTTACATGTCAAGGACAGTCAAAAGTGTGATTAATTTGGTGGTTTAAGCCTAAAGCCAGAAAAAAAAAGCTACGGTAAAGTCAAGCTGTACTCACTTTCTTCTGCAGCGCTGTAGATGGTTCCAGGTAGTTTGGGGTGGGCCTGTGCCGTTTTAGCAGCTATGACAACATTGGCACCATCCTTAGCAGCTTTGAGTGCGATGGCTTTCCCAATCCCACGACTTGCCCCTGTAATGAACAGGGTTTTCCCCGCTAGCTTTCTGTAATTCACACACAACAAAGGAATAGGTTGTTCTGCAGGATAGGCTAGATTCAGGAGGACTGTTGCTGCCACTACACTGTATATTAGGTAAAAAGTGTAAGGAATTAGAAGATGGAGCAAAAAATCCATACAGAACACCTTCAGGGAGGTGGCATCATCCAATCAAGAGATAATTCCAATCCTCGTCTCCTCAATTAGTGAAAGCAATATGTGGAACTCTACCAAGAGTCTACCAGGGTAGACCATATACCTGAATTTAACACAATGAATTCATTCAAGTTGACTTGAGTGCCAGAATGTTTGCCAAACATGAACAAAAATAAATTTAATATATATATCACAAAATCATTTAAAAAAGGGTCTTGACAATGACAGAAAAGTAGTTGTCAAATGAAACCGTGTCAGTGTGTCACTTTCACGAGGTTGGAGTAATAACATGTTCAACTACTTGAGGCATTGCCACGAATCTAGGTTGTGCCTTTAGATTGCGAGAAAATGAACGACTAAGGAAGAATTTTTCAATTATTTCATAGACTTCTCAAATCCCAAACTACGCGTACCTAGAAGTCTCGCGATGTTGCGATCGTGTTGTGAGATAGAGGTCACTCATTGGTTGGCTGTTACACTCCAGTGACCTTTAGCCTGAATCTCATCAGGTCTTTGTGACATTTTTATTTTATTTACCTAGGCATTCACCTACATGATAGCTGCTAAGTTTACAACCAGTCAAAAACAATCTAAGTCTAGCTGTTTGAAATATATAGTTACATAACTAGTAGGTACACGTTGTAACGGTGATATGTACAGGATAAGAGTATGCGTGTGAAAGATGAACGGCAAAGTTCACTGACAACTCACGTTCTTTATCGTGACTGGCTGTGTAACCAGATGACTTGCTTACAAGCTAACCATGGCTACTAACATTAACACGGCTTGTGCAAAGTTCTGGACAAAAAGTATTTCGCAATGCTCGTCATATGTTTCTCTTACAGCGTAGCTAATTGGTTACATACAAGTAAATCAACCACCTACGAACAGCTTGAAGGAGAAAACTAGACAACTATAGTCATGTTATGTAGCCAAGAGGCTAACGTTAGCAGGCTAGCTAGCTAGCTGACGTTACTTACCCTGTGTTTTGCAACATTCTGAAACGTCTGATTTCTCTTGCAGATATGTTTTTATCGCAGAGAATGTGAACGGACGATTCAGTTCAGGAGCAAGTCCGGTTCCCAACTTCGCTAAAACTATCCGGAAACAATGTGTCAAATTGCTGGTGTCCAACGGATGAGAGCAGCCGAAGTGGCCTTTACCCCAGTTAGAGATGTTATCTTCTTCTTTGGTAGCTTGGCGGCGTTCGCACATTTTGTTTGTGCATGCTGCCACCTACTGTGCGATAGTGTATGTTCAATCACCGTACATTTGTGATACAAAAATAAAAAGGGAGAAATTATAATAACGCACCACCAATCAACCCGACACCTACAGTGCCTTCGGAAAATACTCAGACCCCTTGACTTTTTCAATTTGTTAAGTTACAGCCTTATTGTAAAATGTATTAAATTATTTGACCATGCTGGTCATTTATGAACATTTGAACATCTTGGCCATGTTCTGTTATAATCTCCACCCGGCACAGCCAGAAGAGGACTGGTCACCCCTCATAGCCTGGTTCCTCTCTTGGTTTCTTCCTAGGTTTTGGCCTTTCTAGGTAGTTATTCCTAGCCACCGTGCTTCTACACCTGCATTGCTTGCTGTTTGGGGTTTTAGGCTGGGTTTCTGCACAGCACTTTGAGATATCAGCTGATGTAGGAAGGGCTATATAAATAAATTTGATTTGATTTGATTAAATACATTTTTAAAATGAGCAATCTACACACAATACCCCATAATGACAAAGTGAAAACAGGTTTTTAGACATTTTTACCAAAACATTTATGCAGCATTAAATGTCCCCAAGAACACATCATTCTTAAATGGAAGAAGTTTGAAATCACCAAGACTCTTCCTAGAGCTGGCCGCCCGGCCAAACTGAGCAATCAGGGGAAAAGGGCCTTGGTCAGGGAGGTGACCAAGACCCCGATGGTTACTCTGACAGAGTTCCTCTGTGAAGATGGGAGAACCTTCCAGAAGGACAACCATCTCTGCAGCGCTCCACCAATCAGACCTTTATGGTAGAGTGGCCAGACGGAACCCACTCCTCAGTAAAAGGCACATGACAGCCTGCTTGGAGTTTGCCAAAAGGCACCTAAAGACTCTTAGACCATGATAAACAAGATTCTCTGGTCTGATGAAACCAAGATTGAACTCTTTGGCCTGAATGCCAAGCGTCACGTCTGGAGGAAACCTGGCACCATCCCTACGGTGAAGCATGGTGGTGGCAGCATCATGTCTGGAGGAAACCTGGCACCATCCCTACGGTGCAGCATGGTGGTGGCAGCATCATGCTGTGGGGATGTTTTTCAGTGGCAGGGACTGGGATAATAGTCCGGATCAAGGGGGAAATGAATGGAGCAATGTACAGAGAGATCCTTGATGAAAACCTGCTCCAGAGTGCTCAGGACCTCAGACTGGGGCGAAGGGTCACCTTCCAACAGGACAACGCAGGAGAGGGTCTGCAGAGAAGAATGGGAGAAACTCCCCAAATACAGGTGTGCCAAGCTTGTAGCTTCATACTCAAGAAGACTTGAGGCTGTAATCACTGCCAACGGTGCTTCAACAAAGTACTGAGTAAAGGGTCTGAATACTTATGCAAATATCATATTTCAGTTAATTATTTTAAATAAATGAGCAAACATGTCTAAAAACCTGTTTTTGCTTTGTCATTATTGGGTATTGTGTGTAGATTGATGAGGGGAAAAAACGATTTAATCCATTTTTAAACAGGGCTGTGATCTAACAAAATGTGGAAGAAGTCAAGGGGTCTGAATACTTTCCGAAGGCATTTTATAAGACCATATATAGTCATGTACTTATTTTCCTTATGGGCCAGTTAGCTAGCTAGTTTTTGGTATTCTGCTGAACGATTTAGCATAGGTAACGTTAGTTAGCATAGGTAACGTTAGTTAGCATTTGCAAGCTATCGCTATGCTAAATCATCCAGCACAATTTTGGTATCCAAAAAGCTAAACAAATTGAATGGAGAATCTACACTACATGACCAAAAGTATGTGGCACCTGCTCGTCGAACATCTCATTCCAAAATCATAATATGGAGTTGGTCCCCCCCCCCCCCCCCCCCTTTGCTGCTATAACAGCCTCCACTCTTCTGGGAAGGCTTTCCACTAGATGATGGAACATTGCTGCTATAACAGCCTCCACTCTTCTGGGAAGGCTTTCCACTAGATGTTGGAACATTGCTGCTATAACAGCCTCCACTCTTCTGGGAAGGCTTTCCACTAGATGTTGGAACATTGCTGCTATAACAGCCTCCACTCTTCTGGGAAGGCTTTCCACTAGATGTTGGAACATTGCTGCAGAGACTTGCTTCCATTCAGCCACAAGAGCATTAGTGAGTTCGCGTAGCTTCCTTCAGTAATTGCGTCAAAACATAAAACAATCACATATGAAAATTATGATTTCCCAGTATTTGTATTTATTATGGATTCCCATTAGTTCCTGCCAAGGCAGCAGCTACTCTTCCTGGGGTTTATTATGGATTCCCATTAGTTCCTACCAAGGCAGCAGCTACTCTTCCTGGGGTTTATTATGGATCTCCATTAGTTCCTGCCAAGGCAGCAGCTACTCTTCCTGGGGTTTATTATGGATCCCCATTAGTTCCTGCCAAGGTAGCAGCTACTCTTCCTGGGGTTTATTATGGATCCCCAGTAGTACCTGCCAAGGCAGCAGCTACTCTTCCTGGGGTTTATTATGGATCCCCATTAGTTCCTGCCAAGGCAGCAGCTACTCTTCCTGGGGTTTATTATGGATCCCCATTAGTTCCTGCCAAGGCAGCAGCTACTCTTCCTGGGGTTTATTATGGATCCCCATTATTACCTGCCAAGGCAGCAGCTACTCTTCCTGGGGTTTATTATGGATCCCCAGTAGTACCTACCAAGGCAGCAGCTACTCTTCCTGGGGTTTATTATGGATCCTCATTAGTTCCTGCCAAGGTAGCAGCTACTCTTCCTGGGGTTTATTATGGATCCCCAGTAGTTCCTGCCAAGGCAGCAGCTACTCTTCCTGGGGTTTATTATGGATTTGATATCATGTGATGTCTGCGTGCTGTTTTTTCACTGACAGATTTGCCGCACGTTCCCGACTGTAGGTTATTCCTGGGCTACAATCCACAGCTAGGATATCTTTTTTAAAGAAGCTATTGATCCTCTGTGGCTAAATTATAGGCCTTCTCATGGTGTAGTAAATTATTCTGAATTATTTCATTTATTTATGAACAGATAGCATAAATTCGGGATCCGGCCAAATAGGTTCTGGAATAAAACAGTCCAAAACAGAGAGGTACCAGATCCGGCCAAATAGGTTCTGGAATTAAACAGTCCAAAACAGAGAGGTACCAGATCCGGCCAAATAGGTTCTGGAATTAAACAGTCCAAAACAGAGAGGTACCAGATCCTATTCCTGATAGGATCCGGTTCAAATTAAACACTGGACGACATTCACTGCTATAAACCTGTCTCCAATACAACCACATAATTTACACAGACTCACCGCAGATCTTCGTGTGAAAAGGCGTTCCAAGGTCTGTTTTGTCAACGAGCTCAATTCTATTCCAATGACTTGTGGTAACAAGATGATCCCAATAATTTAGGTAGCCTAGTGGATGGAACATTTTATTGAGACCACACTAGGCGCACTTGATATTGCGCGCCAGCAGAGAATCGGGGATTTATGGCATCATCGGGCACACATGAAATACTATAATAAGCAACTTATTTTCAAACCCTGAGTATTATGACATTTAATTGATTGCAAATGACATAACCCTCCCCTGGATCAATTGAAGAAAAAAAGACTAACTCTCCTCCTGACTTAAATGTTTAAAAGCATGACCATCCCCCATTTTCCTCCGGTAACTATTGTGTACATTTCAACCCCCCCCCCCCCCCCCCCCCCCCCCGTTTAATTTTAGCCATAACTGTTTATTAATGTGTTACACTTTACATTTATACTTGAGTCATTTAGTCATCAGACGCGCTTATCCAGAGTGACTTACAGGAGCAATTAGCGTTAAGTGCCTTGCTTAAGGGCACATCGACACATGTTTCACCAAGTCGGCTCTGGGATTCGAACAATAGATCCACATTTAAATAGGAATGAATCAGAAAAGCTTACAGGTTATCAGCCGCTAGAAACCTCAAAGCACTCGGCACTGTGGTCCCTCTGCTGGACGTTGTATGCCAATGTTTATAGAACAACTCACGGAATTGATATCCCCGTAGGGCAGGCTACAACCTGAATAAATCATATTTTTTCAGAGCTATACAAGTAATGCTATCCCTCAGATTACTGGTCGATGAATGTCACATGGTCTTGTAGTGGACCATGTGATGTGGGTCACAGACACACACACACACACACACACACAGACACACACACGGGATGAGAGAGAGAGAGTGAAGCAGCGTAATGTTTGGAGCTCTAGCGTTCCCTTTTGTATTGAAGTAGTGTCCTCATTGGATATGTATACAAAACTCCGGTATGTCTAGTCAGACTGGTGCAACAAGTCTCTACGTGCTCCAGTGCTCACTTGTGCCGCATGGATAGAACCGTGATCAAACAACTGTTGACATGCAGGGAAACACAGATGGAATTTTTCACAAGGCATGCCAGTCATCTGATGTAAAGCTGTACAGCCTACGATCCAGGACTAAATGTAGTAGTACATGGCTGACACATACTCCAATTAATGTTTATCGTTGACTGTCTGCTTGTTTGTTTGTGTGTGTGTGTGTGTGTGTGTGTGTGTGTGTGTGTGTGTGTGTGTGTGTGTGTGTGTGTGTGTGTGTGTGTGTGTGTGTGTGTGTGTGTGTGTGTGTGTGTGTGTGTGTGCGTGCGTGTGCGTGCGTGTGTGCGAACCACACAGGAAGACGATAGCATGATCACTGCTAGTAACAACCTGTGATAGAAGAAACAGGCCAGGATATGTTTATTATTCCTTTATGATCTTATATACTGTATATTACAGGCTTATTACATGTATATTACAGGCTTATTACAGGCATATTACAGGCTTATATAATGTATATTACAGGCTTATTACAGGCTTATATAATGTATATTACAGGCTTATTACAGGCTTATATACATGTATATTACAGGCTTATTACAGGCTTATTACAAGCTTATATACATTTATATTACAGGCTTATTACAAGCTTATATACATTTATATTACAGGCTTATTACAAGCTTATATACATTTATATTACAGGCTTATTACAAGCTTATATACATGTATATTACAGGCTTATTACAGGCTTATATAATGTATATTACAGGCTTATTACAGGCTTATATACATGTATATTACAGGCTTATTACAGGCTTATTACAAGCTTATATACATTTATATTACAGGCTTATTACAAGCTTATATACATTTATATTACAGGCTTATTACAAGCTTATATACATGTATATTACAGGCTTATTTACATTTATAAACTGTTTGGTTCGAACCCTGATTGGCTGAGAGCCATGGTATATCAGACCGTATACCACGGGTATGACAAAACATGTCTTTTTACTGCTCTAATTACGTTGGTAACCAGTTTATAATACAGCAATAAGGCACCTCAGGGGGCTGTGATATACGGCCAATATACACCCTCTCGTGCCATATTGCTTAAGTATGTTACAGGCTTATATACGTGTATATTACAGGCTTAATAATACATCCTTATTACACAATTATTATTATTTATTTTTTTAACCGGTATTTAACTAGGCACGTCAGTTAAGAACATATTCTTATTTACAATGACAGCCTAGGAACAGTGGGTTAACTGCCTTGTTCAGCATGACAGATTTTTACCTTGTCAGTTCGGGGATTCGATCTAGAAACCTTTCGGCTACTGGCTCAAAGCTCTAACTAGTAGGCTACCTTTCCGCCCCAAATAAGAATACGTGGTATGGCTTTATTGTGTCTCTCGAGGTAAATTAGTGTGGACTGTGGGAGATTGATTAAAATGGAGAGTCTTGGATCAGTGTGATCCATTAACTTGATTCATTAATACCTGCCGTTGAACAAGATTATCCCTGTTTAATTAACTAACTCATAGTCTGCAGCAGACAAGTGGCTAGACTCCGATCTCTCCCTACATGATAACCCCTGCCGCTATCTCTCTGACATGGCGGGCAAAGATATATTCTAGCCTTATTTCTGTCCAAGCTGCGTGCGGGGTGATGGCGCGCTAGGGCGCAGATCGGTGTAGGCCTACATGGATGCGCGTTCGTTGTTGAAAGTGACAAAGGTGTGTCTCTTTTGGAGCTGCCTGAGAGGGGAGGCCATTTTGTACAGCGAGGCAGGCAGGCAGGCAGGCGTCTGTACATGTCTGTATTTCTGTGCTCACGTCAGGAACAGGAAGCGTGCCATTGTGCGTATGAGAGAGAACATTTTCTGTGTTGTGGGGGCGAGGGTTATACCAGAGGCACTGGTAACAACACCCAAACCTATTTCTTCACTTTGCCGAGCGTTCACTGTCCTTCCTACACTGTTTCCTCTGTGCAATGGATGGGTATGTTGTTTTTTTCTTTACAATATTTGCTGATTACACACACGCGCATGTAAAAAAAAATTTGCATAACACTTCGCACCATTTCATGTAGCCTATAGTGTGGAATTATAGGCACGGATAAAACATTTAGAGAATTGAACACGGTAGAATAGGGGGCGCAAACAAGCCCCTCGCAGTCAATTAAACCGTACCTTTTGGTTCTTTTAAGTGTTTAGACAGATTTAATGGTGTTATTCTATTATATTAAAGACTTCACGTCGCTGGAAAAACACTATAGCATGTAGAGGAAATCCCATTTCCCGTGTTTTTATGCGCATGTGTGTTTGCTTGTTCCATTATTTGAGTTTGATTTGAGGAAGTGATAGAAAACAACACATTTTCCTTCAATTATTGAGTCGCCTAGCTTTTTATATATGTGTTATTCATGCACGATGTTTATCGATACTGTAGCTCACAGAGGGACAGTAAAATGAACATTAGATTAAGATATGCTGCCATTTTAAGATATGTAAGGGGCGTTTCTGTCTTGTTCGCGGAAAAACAACAAAATGCTCTGATACATAAGGCATCATTTAGAGAACACGTACAACTTGTTTGAAGAGGTAACTCTTAAAGTAAAAGTATTATGTGATCTAAGCTCTAGATATATGTATTAAAGATGTTTAAACAACTGAATAGGAGCTATTCTAAATCATTGTTTACAACTCGTGTGCGTGGAAAATGAACGACGACGACGGGGGGGGCTGGTTGATAGCTTTTATCAAATCTTCCTCGTAAACATTTCCTTACAACATTTGAATAAATCTGTTTTTAGATAGGTTTATACGTCCAATTATTGGTTTATGCTACGCTGTAATTAATACATTTCTGAATGTAATAAATTAGCAATAACATAGCATATAACGCTGTTTTGAATCATAGTTTAGCCTATAAGCCAACTTGCAATTGCCGACCATAATAGTGCAATTTTGTAAGACAATTTGTAACAATTCTATGCCAACTCCAACTTGTAATTGTCTGCCACGCTGCCTGCCTACCATACCTTGCCTTCTCTTCCCGAAACAAAAGACGCGGCCAGCTTGACCGCTCAGTCCTCTCCCTTTGTGAGCTAATGTAACAAATACAATGTAGCGAAGTGGATCATCAGAGTTAAACCACTTACACGAGTTGGGGGTCCTCGGGTAGGAGGAAATGGACATGAAAGTTCTATTAAATGTAGCCAATGATTCCAATGTACAGTGAGTGAGCTGTGGTGTGTTCTGGGAGCTTCCCCAATGGGGATTGTACATCATACATCTCTCTACGGAAACTATCAGTGATAAGGCAGACTATTCTATAGGCAACCATCAGTGATAAGGCAGGCTATTCTATAGGCAACTATCAGTGATAAGGCAGACTATTCTATAGGCAACTATCAGTGATAAGGCAGACTATTCTATAGGCAACTATCAGTGATAAGGCAGACTATTCTGTAGGCAACTATCAGTGATAAGGCAGACTATTCTATAGGCAACTATCAGTGATAAGGCAGACTATTCTGTAGGCAACTATCAGTGATAAGGCAGACTATTCTATAGGCAACTATCAGTGATAAGGCAGACTATTCTATAGGCAACTATCAGTGATAAGGCAGACTATTCTATAGGCAACTATCAGTGATAAGGCAGACTATTCTATAGGCAACTATCAGTGATAAGGCAGACTATTCTATAGGCAACTATCAGTGATAAGGCAGACTATTCTATAGGCAACTCTCAGTGATAAGGCAGACTATTCTATGGGCAACTCTCAGTGATAAGGCAGGCTATTCTATAGGCAACTCTCAGTGATACGGCAGGCTATTCTATAGGCAACTATCAGTGTGTGTGTGGGGGGTAGAGTCCAGCGTGTTGGGTAGAGTCCTGTGTGTTGGTAGAGTCCAGTGTGTGGTTAGAGTCCAGTGTGTGGGTAGAGTCCAGTGTGTGGGTAGAGTCCAGTGTGTTGGTAGAGTCCAGTGTGTTGGTAGAGTCCAGTGTGTGGGGTAGAGTCCAGTGTGTTGGTAGAGTCCAGTGTGTTGGGTAGAGTCCAGTGTGTGGGGTAGAGTCCAGTGTGTTGGTAGAGTCCAGTGTGTTGGTAGAGTCCAGTGTGTTGGTAGAGTCCAGTGTGTTGGTAGAGTCCAGTGTGTTGGGTAGAGTCCAGTGTGTTGGGTAGAGTCCAGTGTGTTGGTAGAGTCCAGTGTGTTGGTAGAGTCCAGTGTGGGTAGAGTCCAGTGTGTTGCGTAAAGTCCAGTGTATCGGGTAGAGTCCAGTGTGTGGGTAGAGTCCAGTGTGTTTGGGTAAAGTCCAGTGTATCGGGTAGAGTCCAGTGTGTCGGTAGAGTCCAGTGTGTCGGGTAGAGTCCAGTGTGTTGGTAGAGCCCAGTGTGTGGGTAGAGTCCAGTGTGTCGGGTAAAGTCCAGTGTGTCGGGTAGAGTCCAGTGTGTCGGTAGAGTCCAGTGTGTCGGTAGAGTCCAGTGTGTGGGTAGAGTCCAGTGTGTTGGGTAGAGTCCAGTGTGTGGATAGAGTCCAGTGTGTTGGTAGAGTCCAGTGTGTGGGTAGAGTCCAGTGTGTTGGGTAGAGTCCAGTGTGTGGATAGAGTCCAGTGTGTTGGGTAGAGTCCAGTGTGTTGGTAGAGTCCAGTGTGTTGGTAGAGTCCAGTGTGTTGGTAGAGTCCAGTGTGTGGGTGGAGTCCAGTGTGTGGGTAGAGTCCAGTGTGTTGGGTAGAGTCCAGTGTGTTGGTAGAGTCCAGTGTGTTGGTAGAGTCCAGTGTGTTGGTAGAGTCCAGTGTGTTGGTAGAGTCCAGTGTGTTGGGTAGTGTCCAGTGTGTTGGGTAGAGTCCAGTGTGTCGGGTAGAGTCCAGTGTGTCGGGTAGAGTCCAGTGTGTCGGGTAGAGTCCAGTGTGTCGGGTAGAGTCCAGTGTGTCGGGTAGAGTCCAGTGTGTCGGGTAGAGTCCAGTGTGTCGGGTAGAGTCCAGTGTGTTGGTAGAGTCCAGTGTGTCGGTAGAGTCCAGTGTGTGGGGTAGAGTCCAGTGTGTCGGTAGAGTCCAGTGTGTCGGGTAGAGTCCAGTGTGTTGGTAGAGTCCAGTGTGTTTGGTAGTTTCCAGTGTGTTTGGTAGAGTCCAGTGTGTCGGGTAGAGTCCAGTATGTTGGGTAGAGTCCAGTGTGTTGGGTAGAGTCCAGTGTGTGGGTAGAGTCCAGTGTGTGGGTAGAGTCCAGTGTGTGGGTAGAGTCCAGTGTGTTGGGTAGAGTCCAGTGTGTTTGGTAGAGTCCAGAGTGTGGGTAGAGTCCAGTGTGTTGGTAGAGTCCAGTATGTTGGGTACCAGTATGTTGGGTAGAGTCCAGTGTGTCGGGTAGAGTCCAGTGTGTTGGGTAGAGTCCAGTGTGTTGGGTAGAGTCCAGTGTGTTGGTAGAGTCCAGTGTGTTGGTAGAGTCCAGTGTGTTGGTAGAGTCCAGTGTGTTGGGTAGAGTCCAGTGTGTTTGGTAGAGTCCAGAGTGTGGGTAGAGTCCAGTGTGTTGGTAGAGTCCAGTGTGTCGGGTAGAGTCCAGTGTGTCGGGTAGAGTCCAGTGTGTTGGGTAGAGTCCAGTGTGTTGGGTAGAGTCCAGTGTGTTGGTAGAGTCCAGTGTGTTGGTAGAGTCCAGTGTGTTGGTAGAGTCCAGTGTGTTGGTAGAGTCCAGTGTGTTGGGTAGAGTCCAGTGTGTCGGGTAGAGTCCAGTGTGTTGGGTAGAGTCCAGTGTGTTGGTAGAGTCCAGTGTGTCGGGTAGAGTCCAGTGTGTCGGGTAGAGTCCAGTGTGTCGGGTAGAGTCCAGTGTGTTGGTAGAGTCCAGTGTGTCGGTAGAGTCCAGTGTGTGGGGTAGAGTCCAGTGTGTCGGTAGAGTCCAGTGTGTCGGGTAGAGTCCAGTGTGTTGGTAGAGTCCAGTGTGTTTGGTAGTTTCCAGTGTGTTTGGTAGAGTCCAGTGTGTCGGGTAGAGTCCAGTATGTTGGGTAGAGTCCAGTGTGTTGGGTAGAGTCCAGTGTGTGGGTAGAGTACAGTGTGTGGGTAGAGTCCAGTGTGTGGGTAGAGTCCAGTGTGTTGGGTAGAGTCCAGTGTGTTTGGTAGAGTCCAGAGTGTGGGTAGAGTCCAGTGTGTTGGTAGAGTCCAGTATGTTGGGTAGAGTCCAATGTGTTGGGTAGAGTCCAGTGTGTGGGTAGAGTCCAGTGTGTTGGGTAGAGTCCAGTGTGTTGGGTAGAGTCCAGTGTGTTGGGTAGAGTCCAGTGTGTGGGTAGAGTCCAGTGTGTGGGTAGAGTCCAGTGTGTTGGGTAGAGTCCAGTGTGTTGGGTAGAGTCCAGTGTGTGGGTAGAGTCCAGTGTGTGGGTAGAGTCCAGTGTGTTGGGTAGAGTCCAGTGTGTTGGTAGAGTCCAGTGTGTTGGTAGAGTCCAGTGTGTGGGTGGAGTCCAGTGTGTCGGTAGAGTCCAGTGTGTTGGGTAGAGTCCAGTGTGTCGGGTAGAGTCCAGTGTGTCGGGTAGAGTCCAGTGTGTTGGGTAGAGTCCAGTGTGTTGGTAGAGTCCAGTGTGTTGGTAGAGTCCAGTGTGTGGGGTAGAGTCCAGTGTGTGGGGTAGAGTCCAGTGTGTGGGGTAGAGTCCAGTGTGTGGGGTAGAGTCCAGTGTGTGGGGTAGAGTCCAGTGTGTGGGGTAGAGTCCAGTGTGTTGGGTAGAGTCCAGTGTGTGGGTAGAGTCCAGTGTGTGGGTAGAGTCCAGTGTGTTGGTAGAGTCCAGTGTGTCGGGTAGAGTCCAGTGTGTGTAGATGAAGAATGACCTGCTAACAAGAATGAAGTAAATATCAATATTCAAATGTCCAACAAACCTGTAGCAATATAAGATATGTGTAACAGAGCCGTTTCGTTGCAATCAGCTATGGCTTTTGAC
Source organism: Salvelinus fontinalis (assembly GCF_029448725.1). Classification (NCBI taxonomy): domain Eukaryota; kingdom Metazoa; phylum Chordata; class Actinopteri; order Salmoniformes; family Salmonidae; genus Salvelinus; species Salvelinus fontinalis. Next base: position 3,892,495 of record NC_074666.1, on the reverse strand, counting down.
AAACTCATTAAAAGTTTTGTCCCCTACACCCACCCCCTACGTCCTATGTTATCTCACGTCGTATTCACCCTACACAGCATGCCTACGTCACACCATCCCCTTGGACTTGCGTCATAAGACCCTGTACAGAGGAAATGGTGGACGAACCAAGATGTCACCTGACGGGCTTGTTATCTGAAATGTGCCTCACCAGCCCCCGGTGCTCTTATAGAAATAACACGTTTTGCGTGTCTAGTGAGCTGAAGACGTATGATGCGAGCGGACATCTGAAATTAGCACACCTGGACTCGTCTGACGGTATCCGTTACCGATTTAAAAAACAAATGGAAGTATGAAGATAGTTTTGTGCCCCCCCCCCCCCAAAAGAGGCGCTAAAAAATATTATTATATTTCCTGAGGTGTTTTTATATCTCCTAGACACTTCAAAACCTTGTTTATAATGATTTACTTTGGTCATTTATGAGTGTAATATGGGCTTTAATAGTAAAGTATTTTTTAAATACCTAAAGAGGTCCTATAATTCTAAATCAAATGGCTAAATAATCCATAGTATGACCTTCTTAAAATAATTAAATATTTCAATTTAGTAGCTCCTTTCCCCCAATGTCTTAGTGTAAGGGCTGTCGTTCTCCTCTTCCTCGGACGAGGAGAGGAGAGAAGGATCATCAGACCAAAATGCAGCATTCGGGAAATAAGCCATCTTTTATTTGACACGATGGCAACACGAAAACAAACACTTTCAAAATTACAAAACAAGAAAACGACGTAGACGAAAAAACCTGAACATGAACTTACTTAACTAAAACGTAAAACTCACGGACAGGAACAAACTACATCGAAACGAAACGAACAACCGAACAGTCCCGTATGGTGCAAGACATAACACAGATACGGAAGACAATCACCCACAAACAAACAGTGAGAACACCCTACCTAAATATGACTCTTAATTAGAGGAAAACGCAAAACACCTGCCTCTAATTAAGAGCCATACCAGGCAACCAAAACCAACATAGAAACAGAAAACATAGACTGCCCACCCAAAACACACGCCCTGACCATAAACACATACAAAAACAACATAAAACAGGTCAGGACCGTTACACTTAGACTCTAATGAATTAACCTACAAATTGTATGTCCTTTCTATTACACACAATAATTACACTACTACGTCCCTCATACACAATAACTCAACTACTACGTCCCTCATACACAATAACTAAACTACTTTGTCCCTCATACATGATAACTCAACTACTATGTTAGACCCTCTGTGTGGATGTCAACAAACTTGTAGCTAGCTACCTTATCTGTAGCCTTGTGCCCTGCTCAGCAGAGTAGCAGTGTGATTTTATTAAGGCCTGTGGCTATAGGGGGACAAAACAAGTTAATGGGATTTACATCCCTCGCCTGGAGCGGTAGGTAAGGCTTGCGTCCCATATTGGAATCCTATTCCCTTATGTGCTGCACTACTTGTGACCAGAACCCTTATGTGCCACCTGGGAGGGGGGGGGGGGGGGGGGGGGGTTGATGTCTCCCTTATGGCTCTAATCTGATAGTGGGGGGGTAGGAGGAATCCCAGGTTAGTAAAATGCAGAATATATATATAGAATGCTGATATTACATTAATAACCTGTAGGGTTGGTCTGGTGCTGCTGATATCACATTAATAACCTGTAGGGTTGGTCTGCTGCTGATATTACATTAATAACCTGTAGGGTTGGTCTGGTGCTGCTGATATCACATTAATAACCTGTAGGGTTGGTCTGGTGCTGCTGATATCACATTAATAACCTGTAGGGTTGGTCTGGTGCTGCTGATATTACATTAATAACCTGTAGGGTTGGTCTGGCGCTGCTGATATTACATTAATAACCTGTAGGGTTGGTCTGCTGCTGATATTACATTAATAACCTGTAGGGTTGGTCTGGTGCTGCTGATATCACATTAATAACCTGTAGGGTTGGTCTGCTGCTGATATTACATTAATAACCTGTAGGGTTGGTCTGGTGCTGCTGATATTACATTAATAACCTGTAGGGTTGGTCTGGTGCTGCTGATATCACATTAATAACCTGTAGGGTTGGTCTGGTGCTGCTGATATTACATTAATAACCTGTAGGGTTGGTCTGGCGCTGCTGATATTACATTAATAACCTGTAGGGTTGGTCTGCTGCTGATATTACATTAATAACCTGTAGGGTTGGTCTGGTGCTGCTGATATCACATTAATAACCTGTAGGGTTGGTCTGGTGCTGCTGATATTACATTAATAACCTGTAGGGTTGGTCTGGTGCTGCTGATATTACATTAATAACCTGTAGGGTTGGTCTGGTGCTGCTGATATTACATTAATAACCTGTAGGGTTGGTCTGGCGCTGCTGATATTACATTAATAACCTGTAGGGTTGGTCTGGTGCTGCTGATATTACATTAATAACCTGTAGGGTTGGTCTGGTGCTGCTGATATTACATTAATAACCTGTAGGGTTGGTCTGGTGCTGCTGATATTACATTAATAACCTGTAGGGGTGGTCTGGGGGAGGGGTGTGGTCCTGGGGAGGGGTGTGTCACTGCTCAGGCTGGAGGAAGAAGGGCGTCTTATCAGGGAGAGGAGGAGGGTTTGGCCTTGGGCGGGTGATTGTGGGGCCCTCTATACTTGTAGATGTCTAGAGGGCTGGTAAAATGGCCCCTGGGTGATGATGGCACCGTCATGTCTCTGATGGGTTCATAGATCCCTCATATATTGGGAAAATCTCTCTTGGAACCCTACAATGTAAACTCCTTAAATTAGGATTTGTTTTCTTCATGGAAGGTTCCGGAACCCGGTCCCCTCGGGTTCTCCCTCATTCATCGCTGCCTATATGAGACCTATTCTGAGGCCCCATATGGGTAGTGTCCTATACAATAAGTGTACAAAACATTAGGAACAATTGCTCTTTCCATGACATAGACTGACCAGGTGAATCCAGGTGAAAGCTATGATCCCTTATTGATGGCACTTGTTAAATCCACTTCAATCAGTGTAGATGAAGGGGAGGAGACAGGTGGTTAAAGAAGGATTTTTAAGCCCTGAGACAACTGAGACATGGATTGTGTATGTGTGCCATTCAGAGGGTGAATGGGCAAGACAACATATTTAAGTGCCTTTAAACGGGGTATGGTAGTAGGTGCCAGGCGCAGCGGTTTGAGTGTGTCAAGAACTGCAAAGCTGCTGAGTTTTTCACACTCAACAGTTTCGAATCAAATCAAATGAAATTTTATTAGTCACATGCACCGAATACTACAGGTGTAAACCTTACAGTGAAATTCTTACTTAAGAGCCCCTAACCAACAATGCAGCTTCAAAAAATACAGATAAGAATAAGAAATAAAAGTAACAATTAATTAAAGAGCAGCAGTAAAATAACAATAGCGAGACAATATACAGGGGGTACCAGTACAGAGTCAATGTGGAGACTATATACAGGGTGTTACGGTACAGAGTCAATGTGGAGGCTATATACAGGGGGTACCGGTACAGAGTCAATGTGGAGGCTATATACAGGGTGTTACGGTACAGAGTCAATGTGGAGGCTATATACAGGGGGTACCGGTACAGAGTCAATGTGGAGGCTATATACAGGGGGTACCGGTACAGAGTCAATGTGGAGACTATATACAGGGTGTTACGGTACAGAGTCAATGTGGGGGCTATATACAGGGTGTTACGGTACAGAGTCAATGTGGAGGCTATATACAGGGGGTACCAGTACAGAGTCAATGTGGAGGCTATATACAGGGGGAACTGGTACAGAGTCAATGTGGAGGCTATATACAGGGGGAACTGGTACAGAGTCAATGTGGAGGCTATATACAGGGGGAACTGGTACAGAGTCAATGTGCGGGGGCACCGGTTAGTTGTGACTATGCATAGATGGTCACAACAGAGAGTAGCAGCGGTGTAAAAGGGGGGGTGGGGGGCAATGCAAATAGTCTGGGTAGCCATTTGATTAACTGTTCAGGAGTCTTATGGCTTGGAGGTAGAAGCTGTTTAGAAGCCTTTTGGACCTAGACTTGGTGCTCCGGTACCGCTTGACGTGCGGTAGCAGAGAGAACAGTCTATGACTAGGGTGGCTGGAGTCTTTGACGATTTTTAGGGCCTTCTTCTGACACCGCCTGGTATCACACCGTTTCCCCTGTGTATCAACAATGGTCCACCACCCAACGGACATCCAACTAACTTGACACAACTGTGGGAAGCATTGGAGTCAACATGGGCCAGCATCCCTGTGGAACGCTTTCGAACACCTTGTAGAGTCCATACCCCGATGAATTGAGGCTGTTCTCGGGGCAAAATGGGGGGGGGTTATACTCAATATTAGGAAGGTGTTCCTAATGTTTTGTCCACGGTGTAAGTTTCCTTTATAAACAGAACAGTATGACCCAGCCCCCCACTGGATGCTGTGTCTGTTTGCGGCTGTAGATACAGGAAGCGGCTGTGAATGTTTCCTGGTTTTGCTTCCTGGTTTGTCTCTGTGTCTCTTCCTGGTTGGGTTAGGCAGGGAAGAGAGCTGGAGCTGGAATCCCACTGGGCGCACCATGCCATTTCAACATGGATAATTGGATAATATTTGGTAGATATGTTGATCAATGAGATTACAACATAGCGTGCCTTATGAAAGTCTACACCCCCCTTTTGTTTTGACATTAAATTAAACTTCAAATGCACTTGAAATAAAGTTTGATTTGATTTGAAATAAAGTTTGATTTGATTTGAAATAAAGTTTGATTTGATTTGAAGTACAGTTTGATTGGATTTGAGGTACAGTTTGATTGGATTTGAAGTACAGTTTGATTGGATTTCTTTCTATTCTTTAACTTCGATTTTTGTTTGAGATGAAGACGTGAATCCAACATGTCAATTATTAATTTGTAGATAAGATGGAATTAAAGCCAGACTAAGTCAGAGGCTCAGATGGAACTATCTAATCAGAAGATACATCTCCTTTAAATGTTGATATCTGGTTGTGTTGACAACCGAACACAATTCAATATCACTAAATATCATGACATTTTATAAATCAACCAGAGCTTGAAACCCTAGGCCTACAGTATATAGGGACTAGATTGCCATTTGGGACACACTGTGAGTCATCCTTACTGTTGGGGGAATACATCTGGGCTTTGTTACTGTTGGGGGAATACAGTTGAAGTCGGAAGTTTACATACACCTTAGCCAAATACATTTAAACTCAGTTTTTCACAATTCCTGACATTTAATCCTAGTAAAAAGTTCCTGTCTTAGGTCAGTTAGGATCACCACTTTATTTTAAGAATGTGAAATGTCAGAAGAATAGTAGAGAAGTTTACATACACTCAATTAGTATTTGGAAGCATTGCCTTTAAATTGTTTAACTTGGGTCAAACGTTTTGGGTAGCCTTCCACAAGCTTCCCACAATAAGTTGGGGGAATTTTGGCCCATTCCTCCTGACAGAGCTGGTGTAACTGAGTCAGGTTTGTAGGCCTCCTTGCTCACACACGCTTTTTCAGTTTTGCCCCCAAATGTTCTATAGGATTAAGGTCAGGGCTTTGTGATGGGCACTCCAATACTTTGACTTTGTTGTCCTTAAGCCATTTTGACACAACTTTGTAAGTATGCTTGGGGTCATTGTTAATTTGGAAGACCCATTTGTGACCAAGCTTTAACTTCCTGACTAATGTCTTGAGATGTTGCTTCAATATATCCACAACATTTTCCTACCTCATGATGCCATCTATTTTGTGAAGTGTACCAGTCCCTCCTGCAGCAAAGCACCCCCACAACCTGATGCTGCCACCCCCGTGCTTCACGGTTGGGATGGTGTTCTTCGGCTTGCAAGCATCCCCCTTTTCCCCTCAAAAACAACGATGGTCATTATGGCCAAACAGTTCTATTTTTGTTTCATCAGACCAGAGGACATTTCTCCAAAAAGTACGATCTTTGTCCCCATGTGCAGTTGTAAACCGCAGTCTGGCTTTTTTATGGCGGTTTTGGAGCAGTGGTTTCTTCCTTGCTGAGCAGCATTCCAGGTTATGTTGATATAGGACTCGTTTTACTGTGGATATAGATACTTTCTTACCTGTTTCCTCCAGCATCTTCACAAGGTCCTTTGCTGTTGTTCTGGGATTGATTTGCACTTTTCGCACCATAGTACGTTAATCTCTAGGAGACAGAACACGTCTCCTTCCTGAGCGGTATGACGGATGCGTGGTCCCATGGTGTTTATACTTAGATGAACGTAGTATCTTCAGGCGTTTGGAAATTGCTCCCGAGGATGAACCAGACTTGTGGAGGTATACACTTTTTTTCTCTGAGATCTTGGCTGATTTCTTTTGATTTTCCCATGATGTCAAGCAAAGAGGCACTGAGTTTGAAGGTAGGCCTTGAAATACATCCACAGGTACACCTCCAATTGACTCAAATTATGTCAACTAGCCTATCAGAAGCTTCCAAAGCCATGAAATCATTTTCTGAAATTTTCCAAGCTGTTTAAAGGCACAGTAAATTTAGTGTACAGTATGTAAACTTCTGACCCACTGGAATTATGATACAGTGAATTATAAGTGAAATAATCTGTCTGTAAACAATTGTTGGAAAAATGACTTGTGTCCTGCACAAAGTAGATGTCCTAACCGACTTGCCAAAACTATAGTTTGTTAACAAGAAATCTGTGGAGTGGTTGAAAAACGAGTTTTAATGACTCCAACCTAAGTGTATGTAAACTTCCGACTTCAACTGTACCTCTTGGCGTTGACACTAATACTAAATGGTTAACCGATATTACTCAACAGAATATGAACAGGACAAGGAATTGATATTTTTGCCACATTTAAAAGAAAACGGAGAAATTACGCTTTTCCAATATGACATGTCTAAAGTGGGAGTATGGTCCTGATAAATATGATTGTGTTGTCTCTCTTCATAACCAGAAAGAGGAAGGGACACTTTTCTCTAACTGTTAGTAGTCATCATTTCCCTATTTTGTTGTCAGTTTTTTTTTTAAGCATAGCTTTAGCATTTTCAATCAAACACCTCTTGTCTTTGTTACTGTTGGGGAGTGCCGCTTGTCTTTGTTACTGTTGGGGATGTCTTCGGCCTGAGACAGAACATCGCAGTGCTACTTACTCTCTGAGAATCTGTGTTAGGATAGATTTTCCCTATAAAATAATGTTTACTGCGTGACAGAATAATTTAGCTTAGGTATTTAGCTAATGTGCTCCTCCTGACATGTTGCTATGTGTGCAAGGTATTAATTACTGAGTATTTGTTTTTATTATGGATCCCCATTAGGTTGCCTTGGCAGCAGCTACTCTTCCTGGGGTTTATTATGGATCCCCATTAGTTCCTGCCAAGGCAGCAGCTACTCTTCCTGGGGTTTATTATGGATCCCCATTAGTTCCTGCCAAGGCAGCAGCTACTCTTCCTGGGGTTTATTATGGATCCCCATTAGTTCCTGCCAAGGCAGCAGCTACTCTTCCTGGGGTTTATTATGGATCCCCATTAGTTCCTGCCAAGGCAGCAGCTACTCTTCCTGGGGTTTATTATGGATCCCCATTAGTTCCTGCCAAGGCAGCAGCTACTCTTCCTGGGGTTTATTATGGATCCCCATTAGGTTGCCTTGGCAGCAGCTACTCTTCCTGGGGTTTATTATGGATCCCCATTAGTTCCTGCCAAGGCAGCAGCTACTCTTCCTGGGGTTTATTATGGATCCCCATTAGTTCCTACCAAGGCAGCAGCTACTCTTCCTGGAGTCCAAACACATTAAGGTTTTACACAAGTCTGTGTCCCAAATGGCACCCTATTCCCGTAGGGATCTGGTCTAAAGTAGTGTATATATATAGGGAATAGGGTTCCATAGGGCTCTGGTCTAAAGTAGTGCACTATATAGGGAATAGGGTTCCATAGGGATCTGGTCTAAAGTAGTGTATATATATAGGGAATAGGGTTCCATAGGGCTCTGGTCTAAAGTAGTGTATATATATATAGGGAATATATAGGGAATAGGGTGCCATTTGGAACTGACTGACAGGGTGATGTTTGTCACTAGAACATTAAACAGCTTGCTACAGTTGCTAGTCTCTCTGTCATTTTTCTTCTCCCCAAATGTTCTTTCTACGTTTCCTTTTATGCGTTTGTTTGTTGTTTAATTTGGTGAACAATGGCGCGATCACATGACCATGAAATCCTGTTGTTTCTCTCTCTTCTTGTCACAGCGGACAAGTTCTCAAGCTTTCTTTCCACGCTTTGAGTCGACCCGAACATGAACACACACACACACACACACACACACACACACACACACACACACACACACACACACACACACACACACACACACACACACACTGATTTTTATTATTTATAAGGCCTAATTATTTGTATTTTCTGGAACAATCACATTATTATCGACACACCTACATGGAATACTTGTGTATTCAGAAAGTCCACATTGTGTTTCTATATGATGGTAGCCATGGCTGTGTCCTCTCCGTCCTTTATTTTGACTGCTGAGCATTGTTAGTTCTCTGTTGGTATTCTGTTCTGTGCTGACTGGCAGTGTCTAGGCTAGCAGGCTCTAAAAGAGGTGGGTAAGAAGGAGGGCTGGGGTGGCTGCTGACTCTATATGACTTCTCTCCTCCCCCTCTCCTTTCTCCCCTTTTCTCCCTCTCTTCTCTTCTCTCCCCTTTTCTCCCTCTACTCTCTTCTCTCCCCTTTTCTCCCTCTCTTCTCTTCTCTCCCCTTTTCTCCCTCTCCTCTCTTCTCTCCCCTTTTCTCCCTCTCTTCTCTTCTCTCCCCTTTTCTCCCACTCCTCTCCTTTCTCCCCTTTTCTCCCTCTCTTCTCTACCCTTTTCTCCCTTTCCTCTCTTCCCTCCCCTTTTCTCCCTCTCTTCTCTTCTCTTCCCTTTTCTCCCTCTCTTCTCTTCTCTCCCCTTTTCTCCCTCTCCTCTTCTCTCCCCTTTTCTCCCTCTCTTCGCTTCTCTCCCCTTTTCTCCCATCTCTCCTCCTCTCCCCTTTTCTCCCTCTCTTCTCTTCTCTCCCCTTTTCTCCCTCTCCTCTCTTCTCTCCCCTTTTCTCCCTCTCTTCGCTTCTCTCCACTTTTCTCCCATCTCTTCTCCTCTCCCATTTTCTCCCTCTCCTCGCTTCTCCCCTTTTCTCCCTCTCTTCTCTCTTGTTTTCTCCCCCCTCTCCTCTCTTTTCCCTATCTCCTCTCTCCCCTTCTCATCTACCCCCCCCCCCCCCCCCCCCCCCCCCCCCCTCCTCTCTCCACTCTCCACAGTCCAGGGCTCAGGTCAGATGAATGTCAGCTATGTGGCAGGCATCGCAGCACTGTGTGAGAGAGAGAGGGGGGGGGGTGTTCTGGTATCCACCCCCTCCTCTGTCTCTCTCTTGTCCCAGGTGTGCTGTCTGCACCTGTCCTCCCTCTCTCTTGTCCCAGGTGAAGGAAGAGAGGAGAAAGGGCCTCTCTGTCATGGCAGACAGATTCAGTTGTTGAACATTTTAATATGTCCATAGCCCCTGGATGCGCCCCAAATCTGACCCTATCTGACATGTCCCCTCTGACCATCAATTGGCTCTGGTCAAAAGTAGTGCACTATAAATAGGGAATAGGGTTCTATAGGGCTCTGGTCTAAAGTAGTGCACTATATAGGGAATAGGGTTCTATAGGGCTCTGGTCTAAAGTAGTGCACTATTAGGGAATAGGGTTCTATAGGGCTCTGGTCTAAAGTAGTGCACTATATAGGGAATAGGGTTCCATAGGGCTCTGGTCAAAAGTAGTGCACAATATAGGGAATAAGGTTCTATAGGGCTCTGGTCTAAAGTAGTGCACTATATAGGGAATAGGGTTCCATAGGGCTCTGGTCAAAAGTAGTGCACAATATAGGGAATAAGGTTCTATAGGGCTCTGGTCTAAAGTAGTGCACAATATAGGGAATAAGGTTCTATAGGGCTCTGGTCTAAAGTAGTGCACAATATAGGGAATAGGGTTCCATAGGGCTCTGGTCTAAAGTAGTGCACAATATAGGGAATAGGGTTCCATAGGGCTCTGGTCTAAAGTAGTGCACAATATAGGGAATAGGTTTCTATAGGGCTCTGGTCTAAAGTAGTGCACAATATAGGGAATAGGGTTCTATAGGGCTCTGGTCTAAAGTAGTGCACAATATAGGGAATAGGGTTCTATAGGGCTCTGGTCTAAAGTAGTGCACAATATAGGTAATAGGGTTCCATAGGGCTCTGGTCTAAAGTAGTACACTACATAGGGAATAGGGTTCCATAGGGCTCTGGTCTAAAGTAGTGCACAATATAGGTAATAGGGTTCCATAGGGCTCTGGTCTAAAGTAGTACACTACATAGGGAATAGGGTTCCATAGGGCTCTGGTCTAAAGTAGTGCACTACATAGGGAATAGGGTTCCATAGGGCTCTGGTCTAAAGTAGTACACTACATAGGGAATAGGGTTCCATAGGGCTCTGGTCTAAAGTAGTGCACTATATAGGGAATAGGGTTCCATAGGGCTCTGGTCTAAAGTAGTACACTACATAGGGAATAGGGTTCCATAGGGCTCTGGTCTAAAGTAGTGCACTACATAGGGAATAGGGTTCCATAGGGCTCTGGTCTAAAGTAGTACACTACATAGGGAATAGGGTTCCATAGGGCTCTGGTCTAAAGTAGTGCACTACATAGGGAATAGGGTTCCATAGGGCTCTGGTCTAAAGTAGTACACTACATAGGGAATAGGGTTCCATAGGGCTCTGGTCTAAAGTAGTGCACTACATAGGGAATAGGGTTCCATAGGGCTCTGGTCTAAAGTAGTGCACTACATAGGGAATAGGGTTCCATAGGGCTCTGGTCTAAAGTAGTGCACTACATAGGGAATAGGGTTCCATAGGGCTCTGGTCTAAAGTAGTGCACTACATAGGGAATAGGGTTCCATAGGGCTCTGGTCTAAAGTAGTGCACTACATAGGGAATAGGGTTCCATAGGGCTCTGGTCTAAAGTAGTGCACTACATAGGGAATAGGGTTCCATTTGGGAAACACACTTGTTGTTTGGATTTGCAACTGGAGCATGTTATTATTTTTATTTATTTTATTTTTTTAATTATTTTTATCCCATTTTCTCCCCAATTTTCGTGGTATCCAATCGCTAGTAATTACTATCTTGTCTCATCGCTACAACTCCCGTACGGGCTCGGGAGAGACGAAGGTCGAAAGCCATGCGTCCTCCGAAGCACAACCCAACCAGCCGTACTACTTCTTTAACACAGCGCGCCTCCAACCCGGAAGCCAGCCGCACCAATGTGTCGGAGGAAACACCGTGCACCCGGCCCCCTTGGCTAGCGCGCACTGCGCCCAGCCCGCCACATGAGTCGCTGGAGCGTGATGAGACAAGGATATCCCTACCGGCCAAACCCTCCCTACCCCGGACGACGCTATGCCGATTGTGCGTCGTTCATTGGGCCTGCTCGTGGTTCAGAAGCATTACTGCTTTCATTAGGTGATTCCTTTCAAATACACATGTTGCAGGTGTGCTCGCAAACCTTAGGTCCTGCTGTACATGGTGTTGTTATGCAGTAAGCCTTGGTAGTCGGTACATGGTGTTGTTATGCAGTAGGCCTTGGTAGTCGGTACATGGTGTTGTTAGGCAGTAGGCCTTGGTACATGGTGTTTTTAGGCAGTAGGCCTTGGTAGTTGGTACATGGTGTTGTTAGGCAGTAGGCCTTGGTAGTTGGTACATGGTGTTGTTATGCAGTAGGCCTTGGTAGTCGGTACATGGTGTTGTTAGGCAGTAGGCCTTGGTAGTCGGTACATGGTGTTGTTAGGCAGTAGGCCTTGCTAGTCGGTACATGGTGTTGTTAGGCAGTAGGCCTTGGTAGTCGGTACATGGTGTTGTTAGGCAGTAGGCCTTGGTAGTCGGTACATGGTGTTGTTAGGCAGTAGGCCTTGGTAGTCGGTACATGGTGTTGTTATGCAGTAGGCCTTGGTAGTCGGTACATGGTGTTGTTAGGCAGTAGGCCTTGGTACTCGGTACATTGTGTTGTTATGCAGTAGGCCTTGGTAGTTGGTACATGGTGTTGTTAGGCAGTAGGCCTTGGTAGTCGGTACATGGTGTTGTTATGCAGTAGGCCTTGGTAGTCGGTACATGGTGTTGTTATGCAGTAGGCCTTGGTACATGGTGTTGTTATGCAGTAGGCCTTGGTACATGGTGTTGTTATGCAGTAGGCCTTGGTACATGGTGTTGTTATGCAGTAGGCCTTGGTACATGGTGTTGTTAGGCAGTAGGCCTTGGTACATGGTGTTGTTATGCAGTAGGCCTTGGTACATGGTGTTGTTAGGCAGTAGGCCTTGGTACATGGTGTTGTTATGCAGTAGGCCTTGGTACATGGTGTTGTTAGGCAGTAGGCCTTGGTACATGGTGTTGTTATGCAGTAGGCCTTGGTACATGGTGTTGTTATGCAGTAGGCCTTGGTACATGGTGTTGTTATGCAGTAGGCCTTGGTACATGGTGTTGTTAGGCAGTAGGCCTTTGTACATGGTGTTGTTATGCAGTAGGCCTTTGTACATGGTGTTGTTATGCAGTAGGCCTTGGTACTCGGTACATTGTGTTGTTATGCAGTAGCCCTTGGTAGTTGGTACATGGTGTTGTTAGGCAGTAGACCTTGGTAGTCGGTACATGGTGTTGTTAGGCAGTAGGCCTTGGTACATGGTGTTGGTACATGGTGTTGTTATGCAGTAGGCCTTGGTACATGGTGTTGTTAGGCAGTAGGCCTTGGTACATGGTGTTGTTATGCAGTAGGCCTTGGTACATGGTGTTGTTAGGCAGTAGGCCTTGGTAGTCGGTACATGGTGTTGTTAGAAGTATCTTCATTAGTTGACGTCAGTATCTAATTGTTGATAACTCCCCTGAAGGACTGTTGAGGTCCAGGGCTCATCATGTTCTGTCAACAGAGACTAGAGACGTCCCTATCTCCCACCTTCTCAGATACCTAGTACTCCGTCTCAAATGGCACCCTATTCCCTACAGGCCCTGGTCTAAAGTAGTGCACTGTACAGGGACTAAGGGGGGCATTTGGGATGCAGGCTGTACTACCCCCCCTGAGCCTTCAGCTTTACCTCGGTTACGATACGACAGACAGCAGACGCTTGTTGGATCTGTTTGTGCTTTATGGGTTAGGGTTAATAGCTATTTCAAGCTAGCTGATGTGGCTCCGTGTTAAAGCTAGCTGATATGGCTTCGTGTTAAAGCTAGCTGATGTGGCTCCGTGTTAAAGCTAGCTGATGTGGCTCCGTGTTAAAGCTAGCTGATGTGGCTCCGTGTTAAAGATAGCTGATGTGGCTCCGTGTTAAAGCTAGCTGATGTGGCTCCGTGTTAAAGATAGCTGATGTGGCTCCATGTTAAAGCTAGCTGATGTGGCTCCGTGTTAAAGCTAGCCGATGTGGCTCCGTGTTAAAGCTAGCTGATGTGGCTCCGTGTTAAAGCTAGCTGATGTGGCTCCGTGTTAAAGCTAGCCGATGTAGCTCCGTGTTAAAGCTAGCTGATGTGGCTCCGTGTTAAAGCTAGCCGATGTAGCTCCGTGTTAAAGCTAGCCGATGTAGCTCCGTGTTAAAGCTAGCTGATGTGGCTCCGTGTTAAAGCTAGCTGATGTGGCTCCGTGTTAAAGCTAGCCGATGTAGCTCCGTGTTAAAGCTAGCCGATGTGGCTCCGTGTTAAAGCTAGCCGATGTGGCTCCGTGTTAAAGCTAGCCGATGTGGCTCCGTGTTAAAGCTAGCTGATGTGGCTCCGTGTTAAAGCTAGCCGATGTGGCTCCGTGTTAAAGCTAGCCGATGTGGCTCCGTGTTAAAGCTAGCCGATGTGGCTCCGTGTTAAAGCTAGCCGATGTGGCTCCGTGTTAAAGCTAGCCGATGTGGCTCCGTGTTAAAGCTAGCTGATGTGGCTCCGTGTTAAAGCTAGCTGATGTGGCTCCGTGTTAAAGCTAGCTGATGTGGCTCCGTGTTAAAGCTAGTTGATGTACTGTAGTATACAGTAGCCCTATGCTAACTACACTTATAACACCGCTAAGCCTCATAGTAACATTACCAGCCTCTTTCTCTGTCTGATATCTCTGTAGAGGAGTCATCTTCCTCTTCTCTGTCCTCATACTACAAGGTTGGGGATGAACAGTTACCTTATTTTCATGGCATAATATAGTGGTTGGAGTGTTGGGCCAGTAACCGAAAGGTTGCTGGATCGAATCCCTGAGCTGACAAGGTAAAAATCTGTCGTTCTGCCCCTGAAGAAGGCAGTTAACCCACTGTTCCCCGGTAGGCCGTCATTGTAAATAAGAATTTGTTCTTAACTGACTTGCCTAGTTAAATAAAGGTTAAATAAATAAAATAAAACCCCTCACACAGGAAATAAATACAGTACCAGTCAAAAGTTATTTCTACTATTGTCACGTTCCTGACCTGTTTTCTCTTGTTTTGTATGTGTTTATTGGTCAGGGCGTGAGTTTTGGGTGGGCAGTCTATGTTTTCTATTTCTATGTTGGGTTTTCGTGTTCGGCCTGGTATGATTCTCAATCAGAGACAGGTGTGTATCGTTTGTCTCTGATTGAGAGTCATACTAAGGCAGCCAGGGTTTCACTGGTGTTTTGTGGGTGTTTGTTTCCTGTGTTAGCGTTTGGGCCACACAGGACTGTTGCAGGTTAGTCACGTTTGTTGTTTTGTTAATTTGTAGTGTTTGTTGGTTTGCCATTAAAACATGAATACCTCCTACTCCGCATCTTGGTTCGATCCATGCTCCTCCTCGTCTGAGGAGGAGAACGACTACGACAACCTTTATAGAAACACCCACCACAAGAGGACCAAGCGGAGTGGAGAAGGGCAGCAGAGACAGACAGAGGAATGGACATGGAAAGACGTCTTGAACGGCAAGGGTTGCTACACATGGGAGGAGATCCTGGCTGGAAAGGATCGCCTCCCATGGGAACAGCTGGAGGCAGCGAGGAGAGCAGAGGCAACCGGAGAGAGGAACCGAAGGTATGAGGGTACGCGGCTAGCACGGAAGCCCGAGAGGCTCACCCAAAAATTTCTTGGGGGGGGCTAAAGGGGAGTGTGGCGAAGCCGGGTTGGTTACCTGAGCCAACTCCCCGGGCTTACCGTGGAGTGAGAGGGCGTCGTACTGGTCAGACACCGTGTTATGCGGTGAAGCGCACGGTGTCCCCAGTACGCGGGCTTAGCCCAGTGCGGGCTATTCCACCTTGCCGCACTGGGAGGGCTAGGTTGGGCATCGAGCCGGATGTCATGAAGCCGGCCCACCGTATCTGGCCTCCAGTACGTCTCCTCGGGCCGGCGTGCATGGCACCAGCCTTACAGGTGGTGTCCCTGGTTCGCCTGCATAGCCCAGTGCGGGTTATTCCACCTCGCCGCACTGGCAGGGCTACGGGGACCATTCAACCTGGTAAGGTTGGGGAGGCTTGGTGCTCAAGAGCGCGTGTCCTCCTTCACGGTCCGGTATATACGGCGCCACCTTCCCACCCCAGCTCAGTACCACCAGTGCCTACTCCACGCACCAGGCTTCCAGTGCGTTTCCAGAGCCCTGTTCCTCCTCCACGCACTCTCCCTGTGGTGCATGTCTCCAGCCCAGTGCCTCCAGTTCCGGCACCACGCACCAGGCCTACTGTGCGCCTCAGCAGGTCAGAGTCGGCCGTCTGCCCAACGCCGCCTGCGCTGCTTGCCTGCTCAGCGCTGCCCGAACTGTCTGCCTGCCCAGCGTGGTCTGAACTGCCTGCCTGCCCAGCGTGGTCTGAACTGTCTCCCTGCCCAGCGCTGCCCGTCTGTCCCGAGCCTTCAGAGCCGTCCAGCCAGGACCTGCCAGAGCCGTCCAGCCAGGACCTGCCAGAGCCGTCCAGCCAGGACCTGCCAGAGCCGTCCAGCCAGGACCTGCCAAAGCCGTCCAGCCAGGATCAGCCAGAGCCGTCCAGCCAGGACCTGCCAGAGCCGTCCAGCCAGGACCTGCCAGAGCCGTCCAGCCAGGACCTGCCAGAGCCGTCCAGCCAGGACCTGCCAGAGCCGTCCAGCCAGGACCTGCCAGAGTCCCTCAGCCAGGACCTGCCAGAGTCCCTCAGCCAGGACCTGCCAGAGTCCCTCAGCCAGGACCTGCCAGAGTCCCTCAGCCAGGACCTGCCAGAGTCCCTCAGCCAGGACCTGCCAGAGTCCCTCAGCCAGGACCTGCCAGAGTCCCTCAGCCAGGACCTGCTGCCCCTTATCCCGGAGCTGCTGCCCCTAATCCCGGAGCTGCTGCCCCTTATTCCGGAGCTGCTGCCCCTTATCCCGGTGCTGCCCCTTATCCCGATGCTGCCCCTTCATTTAGGTGGGTTTAGTTGGAGGGTGGTCATTGGGAGGGGGATACGGAAGCGGGGAGTGACTATGGTGGGGTGGGGACCTCGCCCAGAGCCTGAGCCACCACCGTGGTCAGATGCCCACCCAGACCCTCCCCTAGACTTTGTGCTGGTGTGCCCGGAGTTCGCACCTTAAGGGGGGGGTTATGTCACGTTCCTGACCTGTTTTCTCTTGTTTTGTATGTGTTTATTGGTCAGGGCGTGAGTTTTGGGTGGGCAGTCTATGTTTTCTATTTCTATGTTGGGTTTTTGTGTTCGGCCTGGTATGATTCTCAATCAGAGACAGGTGTGTATCGTTTGTCTCTGATTGAGAGTCATACTAAGGCAGCCAGGGTTTCACTGGTGTTTTGTGGGTGTTTGTTTCCTGTGTCAGCGTTTGGGCCACACAGGACTGTTGCAGGTTAGTCACGTTTGTTGTTTTGTTAATTTGTAGTGTTTGTTGGTTTGCCATTAAAATCATGAATACCTCCTACTCCGCATCTTGGTCCGATCCATGCTCCTCCTCGTCTGAGGAGGAGAACGACTACGACAACCTTTACAACTATTTTCTACATTGTAGAATAATAGTGAAGACATCAAAACTATGAAATAACACATATGGAATCATGTAGTAACCAAAAAAGTGTCAATTAACAGGTGTGCCTTGTTAAAAGTGAATTTGTGGAATTTCTTTCCTTCTTCATGCGTTTGAGACAATCAGTTGTGTTGTGATAAAGTAGGGGTGGTATACAGAAGATAGCCCTATTTGGTAAAATACCAAGTCCATATTATGGCAAGAACAGCTCAAATAAGCAAAGAGAAATGACAATCCATCATTACTTTAAGACATGAAGGTCAGTCAATCCTGAAAATTCGGAGAACTTTAAAAGTTTCTTCAGGTGCAGTCGCAAAAACCATCAAGCACTATGATGAAACTGGCTCTCATGAGGATCGCCACAGGAAAGGAAGACCCAGAGTTACCTCTGCTGCAGAGAATAAGTTCATTAGAGTTACCAACCTTGCAGTCCAAATAAATGCTTCAACTGTTCAGAGGAGACGGCGTGAATCAGGCCTTCATGGTCGAATTTCTGCAAAGAAACCACTACTAAAGGACACCAATGAGAAGAAGATGCTTGCTTGGGCCAAGAAACACAATCAATGGACATTAGACTGGTGGAAATATGTCTTTTGGTCTGATGAGTCCCAAGATTTTTGGTTCCAACCGCCGTGTCTTTGTGAGGCGTAGAGTAGGTTAACGGATGATCTCCGCATGTGTGGTTCCAATCGTGAATCATGGAGGAGGAGGTGTGGAGGTGTGGAGGTGCTTTTCTGGGGACACTGTCTGTGATTTATTTAGAAATCAAGGCACACTTAACCAGCATGGCTACCACAGCATTCTGCAGCGATACGCCATCCCATCTGGTTTGCGCTTGGTGGGACTATCATTGTTTTTGAACAGGACAATGACCCAAAACACACCTCCAGGCTGTGTAAGGGCTAATTGACCAATAAGGAGAGTGATGGAGTGCTGCATCAGATGACCTGGCCTCCACAATCACCCGACCTCAAACCAATTGAGATGGTTTGGGATGAGTTGGACCGCAGAGGGAAGGAAAAGCAGCCAACAAGTGCTCAGCATATGTGGGAACTCCTTCAAGACTGTTGGAAAAGCATTCCAGGTGAAGCTGGTTGAGAGAATGCCATTAGTAGAAAATAGTAAAACCCTTGAATGAGTAGGTGTGTCCAAACTTTTGACTGTATACAGTCAATAGCACAACCACTTGTCTTGCATGGTGGGTAAACTGTACTGAGCAGACCTGACTGGGCTGCCGCTCGTCTTTCCAGCTTGGTGTGTGTGTGTGTGTGTGTGTGTGTGTGTGTGTGTGTGTGTGTGTGTGTGTGTGTGTGTGTGTGTGTGTGTGTGTGTGTGTGTGTGTGTGTGTTTCAGCAGAACTTGTTAATTGCATGGTGCTGCTGCCTTTGTTTGGCCAGTGGTGTCAGGTTACTGATGAAGGCCAGCTAACAGCATCAATAATAGATATCACAGACAATGGAGCTGACCTGCCTGCCCAGCTTCCTAGCCTACCAGCCTCTCCCTGCCTCCGGTCAACACTAGTGCACTATGTAGGGTATAGGGTGCCATTAGGGCCTTAGACCCTCCTTCTTTCCCCTCCCCTCCCTCCCTCCCCTCCCCTCCCTGCCCCTCTGTTCCCCCACCATGCCGCTGTTTTCCCCTCCCTCCCTCCCTCCCTCCCTCCCTCCCTCCCTCCCTCCCTCCCTCCCTCCCTCCTTCCCCTCCCCTCCCTCCATCCCTCCCTCCCTCCTTCCCCTCCCTCTCATCCCTCCCCTCCCTCCCTCCCTCTTTCCCCTCCCCCCCTCCCTCCCTCTTTCCCCTCCCTCCCTCCCTCCCTCTTTCCCCTCCCCGCCTCCCTCCCTCCTTCCCCTCCCTCCCTCCTTCCCCTCCCTCTCATCCCTCCCCTCCCTCCCTCCCTCTTTCCCCTCCCCGCCTCCCTCCCTCCCTCTTTCCCCTCCCCACCTCCCTCCCTCCCTCCCTCTTTCCCCTCCCCGCCTCCCTCCCTCCCTCCTTCCCCTCCCTCCCTCCTTCCCCTCCCTCTCATCCCTCCCCTCCCTCCCTCCCTCTTTCCCCTCCCCGCCTCCCTCCCTCTTTCCCCTCCCCACCTCCCTCCCTCCCTCCCTCTTTCCCCTCCCCGCCTCCCTCCCTCCCTCCTTCCCCTCCCTCCCTCCTTCCCCTCCCTCTCATCCCTCCCCTCCCTCCCTCCCTCTTTCCCCTCCCCGCCTCCCTCCCTCTTTCCCCTCCCCACCTCCCTCCCTCCCTCCCTCTTTCCCCTCCCCGCCTCCCTCCCTCCCTCCCTCCTTCCCCTCCCTCCCTCCCTCCTTCCCCTCCCTCTTTCCCCTCCCCGCCTCCCTCCCTCTTTCCCCTCCCCACCTCCCTCCCTCCCTCTTTCTCCTCTTTCCCATCCCTCCCTCTTTCCCCTCCCTCCCATCCCTCCCTCCCAGCACACATAAATGGAGAGACTGTTGCATTTGAATTCCGACACACTTAGAAATGACAGAAAATACAGTCTCAAAAGTTTTTCATAAGTACACAATACCAGAACATGTTTAAAATGGAGCCGATAAGGCAACTTTGTATTCAAATGTTTCTTGTACTGGTTGACCTGAAAAATAAAAAGGTGTAGCACTTTCATATGTGAGGCTCATAAGAGGACTGTAAAAAGCAGGTAAATTAAAAGTAATGAGAGAGAAAAAAAACACTGATTTTGGCCTTGGACCAATGGGATACTTCGGGATTTTATTTTGGCAATGAAGACTTTTATCTACTTCCCCAGAGTCAGATTAACTGTGCGGATTCCATTTTTATGTGTCTGCTAGCAGTTGGAAGGAAGTTGCTAATTAGCGTTAATGTATTTAATGGAAGATACCCATAGACTTCCAGTCATTGCGCTAATGCTAATTAGCTACCTTTAACTCCCTTTAACTTCCTTCATGTTGGACACAGAGAGATACAAATGGTGTCCATGAGGTCATCTGACTCAAAATCCCAAAGTATCTCTTTACGAGTCAGTCAGTCAGTCAATCTGTCAATCTGTCAGTCAGTCAGTGAATCTGTCAGCCGGTCTGTCAGTCAGTCAGTCAATCAATCTGTCAGTCAGTCAGTCAATCAATCTGTCAGTCAGTCAGTCAGTCAGTCAATCTGTCAGTCTGTCAGTCAGTCAATCTGTCAGCCGGTCAGTCAGTCAGTCAGTCAATCTGTCAGCCGGTCTGTCAGTCAGTCAGTCAATCTGTCAGCCGGTCTGTCAGTCAGTCAGTCAATCAATCTGTCAGTCAGTCAGTCAGTCAGTCAGTCAGTCAGTCAATCTGTCAGCCGGTCTGTCAGTCAGTCAATCAATCTGTCAGTCAGTCAGTCTGTCAGTCAATCAGTCAATCTGTCAGTCTGTCAGTCAGTCAATCAATCTGTCAGTCAGTCAATCTGTCAGCCTGTCAGTCAGTCAGTCAATCAATCTGTCAGTCAGTCAGTCAGTCAATCAGTCAGTCAATCTGTCAGCCGGTCTGTCAGTCAGTCAGTCAATCAATCAATCTGTCAGTCAGTCAATCTGTCAATCTGTCAGTCAGTCAGTCTGTCTGTCTCTGTCTGTCTCTGTCTGTCTGTCTGTCAGTCAGTCAATCTGTCTGTCAGTCAGTCTGTCAATCTGTCTGTCAATATGCCAGTCAGTCAGTCAACCAGTCAGTCAGCCAGTCTGTCAGTCAACCAGTCAGTCAATCAGTCTGTCAGTCAGCCAGTCAGCCAGTCAGTCAGTCAGTCAATCTGTCAGTCAGTCAGCCAGTCAATCTGTCAGTCAGTCAGCCAGTCAGTCAGTCAATCTGTCAGTCAGCCAGTCAGCCAGTCAGTCAGTCAGTCAGCCAGTCAGTCAGTCAATCTGTCAGTCAGTCAGCCAGTCAGTCTGTCAGTCTGTCAGTCAGTCAGCCAGTCAGTCTGTCAGTCAGTCAGTCAGTCACAAGGTCAGCACGGACGTGCAATAGTAGCTTTGCAAATGTTTTTACAAATGTTTTCCCATCGGTTGTCCATGTATGTATGACAACACATTGGCCATATTGGTGTGTATGATTGGTTCAGTGAAGGAATGAATCTCCAGAGCCCCATTAGGATCCTGCGTACTTGAGCCAAGTGGTTCATTGCGGGGTTCCACGCGTCTGTGTATTTTTTGCTACACGGGATCATCACTTTGCGCAGCTATTTGGTAGTTCCTGCGTTGCGTACTGCGAAGGGCGTAAGTGAATCTTTACCCTGTTAGCTGGTGTGATCCATATTAAATCGCACGACAGGAGCCATGTAGTGCGTCCCAAATGGCGAGAAAGAACTCGCCATTTGATTGAAACACTATTAGCGAACACCACTAACTAGCTAGCCATTTCACACCAGTTACATGTGTTTTGGTCATTTGTATTTAAATGTGTTTTGCTGAGTTGTGTTTAAAGATGTCTTCTGTGTCTTTTTGCTGAGTTGTGTTTTAAAGATGTCTTCTGTGTCTTTTTGCTGAGTTGTGTTTTAAAGATGTCTTCTGTGTCTTTTTGCTGAGTTGTGTTTTAAGATGTCTTCTGTGTCTTTTTGCTGAGTTGTGTTTTAAAGATGTTTTCTGTGTCTTTTTGCTGAGTTGTGTTAAAAGGGGTTTTGAGGTTTATTTGAGGCAGTTAATACGACATCAATTTCCCTCTGCCCCTCAGTCCTCGCTCTGTTCACTAGTCAACACATCGGCAGCCACTGGGCCTATCTACTCCCTTTGATGATATTCAAATAGCCACCGGCAGAGTATGAATATGCAAAGAAAATAAACAAAGATACAATCTCTTTACCCTTTTCCTACTAAGCCCTTCTCTGACATTTCAGCTGCTGAGTGAGAGATGTCCACACACTGGGAGACCGTCCACACACTGGGAGACCGTCCACACACTGGGAGACTGTCCACACACACTGGGAGACTGTCCACACACTGGGAGACTGTCCACACACACTGGGAGACTGTCCACACACACTGGGAGACTGTCCACACACTGGGAGACTGTCCACACACACTGGGAGGCTGTCCACACACTAGGAGGCTGTCCACACACTGGGAGGCTGTCCACACACACTGGGAGGCTGTCCACACACTAGGAGGCTGTCCACACACTGGGAGACTGTCCACACACTGGGAGACTGTCCACACACACTGGGAGGCTGTCCACACACACTAGGAGGCTGTCCACACACTAGGAGACTGTCCACACACACTAGGAGGCTGTCCACACACTGGGAGGCTGTCCACACACTAGGAGGCTGTCCACACACTGGGAGACTGTCCACACACACTGGGAGGCTGTCCACACACTAGGAGGCTGTCCACACACTAGGAGGCTGTCCACACACTGGGAGACTGTCCACACACTGGGAGACCGTCCACACACTGGGAGACTGTCCACACACTGGGAGACTGTCCACACACACTGGGAGACCGTCCACACACTGGGAGACCGTCCACACACTGGGAGACCGTCCACACACTAGGAGACTGTCCACACACACTGGGACACTGTCCACACACTGGGAGACTGTCCACACACACTGGGAGGCTGTCCACACACTGGGAGACTGTCCACACACACTGGGAGACTGTCCACACACACTGGGAGACTGTCCACACACTGGGAGACTGTCCACACACACTGGGAGACTGTCCACACACTGGGAGACCGTCCACACACTGGGAGACCGTCCACACACTAGGAGACTGTCCACACACACTGGGACACTGTCCACACACACTGGGAGACCGTCCACACACACTGGGAGACTGTCCACACACTGGGAGACTGTCCACACACTGGGAGACTGTCCACACACACTGGGAGACTGTCCACACACACTGGGAGGCTGTCCACACACTAGGAGGCTGTCCACACACTAGGAGGCTGTCCACACACTAGGAGGCTGTCCACACACTAGGAGGCTGTCCACACACACTGGGAGGCTGTCCACACACTGGGAGACTGTCCACACACTGGGAGACCGTCCACACACTGGGAGACTGTCCACACACTGGGAGGCCGTCCACACACTGGGAAACTGTCCACACACTGGGAGACTGTCCACACACTGGGAGACTGTCCACACACTGGGAGACTGTCCACACACACTGGGAGACTGTCCACACACACTGGGAGGCTGTCCACACACTAGGAGACTGTCCACACACTGGGAGACTGTCCACACACTGGGAGGCCGTCCACACACTGGGAGACTGTCCACACACTGGGAGACTGTCCACACACTGGGAGGCCGTCCACACACTAGGAGACTGTCCACACACTGGGAGGCCGTCCACACACTAGGAGGCTGTCCACACACTAGGAGGCTGTCCACACACTGGGAGACTGTCCACACACACTAGGAGGCTGTCCACACACACTGGGAGACTGTCCACACACACTGGGAGGCTGTCCACACACTAGGAGACTGTCCACACACTGGGAGACTGTCCACACACTGGGAGGCCGTCCACACACTGGGAGACTGTCCACACACTGGGAGACTGTCCACACACTGGGAGGCCGTCCACACACTAGGAGACTGTCCACACACTGGGAGGCCGTCCACACACTAGGAGGCTGTCCACACACTAGGAGGCTGTCCACACACTGGGAGGCCGTCCACACACACTAGGAGGCTGTCCACACACTGGGAGGCTGTCCACACACTGGGAGACTGTCCACACACTGGGAGGCTGTACACACACTAGGAGACTGTCCACACACTGGGAGACTGTCCACACACTGGGAGACTGTCCACACACTGGGAGGCCGTCCACATACTGGGAGACTGTCCACACACTGGGAGGCTGTCCACACACTAGGAGACCGTCCACACACACTAGGAGGCTGTCCACACACTAGGAGGCTGTCCACACACTAGGAGGCTGTCCACACACTAGGAGGCTGTCCACACACTGGGAGGCTGTCCACACACTAGGAGACCGTCCACACACTAGGAGGCTGTCCACACACTAGGAGGCTGTCCACACACTAGGAGGCTGTCCACACACTAGGAGACTGTTCCAGACGTGACGCTTGGCATTCAAGCCAAAGAGTTCAATCTTGTTTTCATCAGACCAGAGAATCTTGTTTCTCGTGGTCTGAGAGTCTTTAGGTGTGTTTTGTAAAACTCCAAGCGGGCTGTCATGTGCCTTTTACTGAGGAGTGGCTTCCGTCTGGCCACACTACCGTAAAGGCCTGATTGGTGGAGTGCTGCAGAGATGGTTGCCCTTCTGGAAGGTTCTCCCATCTCCACAGAGAAACTCTGGAGCTCTGTCAGAGTGACCATCAGGTTCTTGATCACCTCCCTGACCAAGGCCCTTCTCCCCCGATTGCTCAGTTTAGGCGGGCAGCCAGCTCTGAAAAAAAGTCTCTATACTATTAGTCCATCAATCTATCAGCAGGGAGTAACAGTTACCTAACGTCTCTGTCTTGTCTGTCAGCAGGGAGTAACAGTAACCTAACGTCTCTGTCTTGTCTGTCAGCAGGGATCTGAGAAGCCTCTTTCTTCTGCTGTCCTCTGCGGCCCTACTACCATGAGCACTTCTACTCCATCCACAGGTACGTCTTAATGACCTCTGACCTCTACCCTGTATGTATGCGTCTTTATGCTAAGGAATACACACACACTCTCTGTCAGACCTCTAGGACTCTCTGTCAGACCTCTAGGACTCTCTGTCAGACCTCTAGGACTCTCTCTGTCAGACCTCTAGACTCTCTCTGTCAGACCTCTAGGACTCTCTATCAGACCTCTAGGACTCTCTGTCAGACCTCTAGGACTCTCTGTCAGACCTCTAGGACTCTCTCTGTCAGACCTCTAGGACTCTCTCTGTCAGACCTCTAGGACTCTCTCTGTCAGACCTCTAGACTCTCTGTCAGACCTCTAGGACTCTCTCTGTCAGACCTCTAGGACTCTCTCTGTCAGACCTCTAGGACTCTCTCTGTCAGACCTCTAGGACTCTCTCTGTCAGACCTCTAGGACTCTCTCTGTCAGACCTCTAGGACTCTCTCTGTCAGACCTCTAGGACTCTCTGTCAGATCAGTCTATACACAGACAGGTTAGGAGCCAGTCTATACACAGACAAGTTAGGAGCCAGCATATACACAGACAGACTGACTAAATATCAGTCTGGTCCACTGACTGACTGACTGACTGACCGACCGACCGACCGACCGACCGACCGACCGACCGACCGACCGACCGACTGACGTTCAATGTAATTGGAGAATCCAGTGGGTTCTGGTCGTCTTTAATAGTTGATTCTAGAATCCAGTGGGTTCTGGTCGTCTTTAATAGTTGATTCTAGAATCCAGTGGGTTCTGGTCGTCTTTAATAGTTGATTCTAGAATCCAGTGGGTTCTGGTCGTCTTTAATAGTTGATTCTAGAATCCAGTGGGTTCTGGTCGTCTTTAATAGTTGATTCTAAGATTTGTATTTGATCATGTATATGTTTTTGCTGTTTGTTCTTTGTTATAGAGCTAAACAGATTGGAGAAGTGGTTTATCCACACATCTCTGTTTTGGATAGATCTTTGTGTTGTTTGTTTAGTGTTTTCCCCGAAGTGCTTAGAGTCTATGGATTCTTCAGTTACATTGAGCTGATTTCTGACATGCTGTTCCTTCTTTTTCCGTAGTGTATTTATGTTTTGTTTTAGTGATCCACCATAGTGAAGGCTTAGACTCAGGTTGGACAGGTTTCTCAATTTATTTCTTAGGTTTTTGCATTCTTCACCAATCCATTTGTCATTGTTGTTCATTTTCTTCGGTTATTATTTTAAGATTTTTTGATTTAATAGGGAAGCCGAGAGGTGAAATATACTGTTTAGGTTTTCTACTGCCAAGTTTACACCTTCACTATTACAGTGGAAACATTTTGTCCAGGAAGTTGTCTAAAAGGGATTGGATTTGTTGTTGCCTAATTGTTTTTTGGTAGGTTTCCAAACTGCATTCCTTCCATCTATAGCATTTGTTAATGTTACTCAGTTCCTTTGGCTTTGATGCCTCATGATTGAGTATTGCTCTGTTCAAGTAGACTGTGATTTTGCTGTGGTCTGATAGGGGTGTCAGTGGGCTGACTGTGAGCGCTCTGAGAGACTCTGGGTTGAGGTCAGTGATAAAGTAGTCTACAGTGCTACTGCCAAGAGATGAGCTATAGGTGAACCTACCGTAGGAGTCCCCTCGAAGCCTACCATTGACTATGTACATACCCAGCGTGCGACAGAGCTGCAGGAGTTGTGACCCGTTTTTGTTGGTTATGTTGTGTCCAGGGGGGTATATGGGGGAGGGAATGTTGTCACCTCCAGGTAGGTGTTTGTCCCTGTGTGCTGAGGGTGTCAGGTTCTTGTCCAGTTCTGGCATTTAGGTCACCACAGACTAGTACATGTCCCTGGGCCTGGAAATGATTGATTTCCCTCTCTAGGATGGAGAAGCTGTCTTAATTAAAGTATGGGGATTCTAGTGGGGGATATAGGTAGCACACAGGAGGTCATTTTTTATCTGAGATCATTTCCTTTTTAATTTCTAGCCAGATATAAAATGTTCCTGTTTTAACTAATTTAATAGAGTGGGTTAGGTCGGCTCTATACCAAATTAGCATACCCCTGAGTCCCTTCCCTGTTTCACAGCAGTTTGGGTGTATGCAGCAGTCAGGGTGTATGCAGCAGTCAGGGTGTATGCAGCAGTCAGGGTGTATGCAGCAGTCAGGGTGTATGCAGCAGTCTGGGTGTATGCAGCAGTCTGGGTGTATGCAGCAGTTTGGGCCGCCTGGCTCGTTGCGAACTGCGTGAATACTATGTCTTCCTAACAAAGACAGCCAACTTCGCCAAACGAAGTTTAATCGGTATCGGCTTTTTTTGGTCCACCAATAATCGGTATCGGCGTTGAAAAATCATAATCGGTCGACCTCTACTCTATACCATGTTTCTTGTAGGATGACAATGTCTTTATTTCTGATTTCTTTGGTGAAGTCCAGGTTCCTGCTCTTTAGGCCAAAGGCAGATGACCTCAGACCTTGGATATTCCAGGGTGAGATATTAAAAGCTTTGTGTTCCATAGTGTTTAGTGTTGTTTTTGTGTGGTTTAGGTCCGGACCATCACAGTAGGTGTGAGCAGATCATGTTGAGCATGTGATACATACCTCTTAGGTTGTAGGATGGGGGATGGGCCTGTTGCGCAGTCTCTCGCTCTCTCTCTCTCTCTCTCTCTCTCTCTCTCGCTCTCTCTCTAGCTCTCTCTCTATCTCTCTCTATCTCTCGCTCTCTCTCTCTCTCTCTCTCTCTCTCTCTCTCTCTCTCTCTCTCTCTCTCTCTCTCTCTCTCTCTCTCTCTCGCTCTAGTCTCTCTCTGTCTCTAGTCTCCCTCTATTCTCTCTCTCTCTCCTCTCTCTCTCTCTCTCTCAATTTCAATTCAATTCAATTCAATTTGCTTTATTGTCATGACGTAACATTGTACATATTGCCAAAGCTTATTTACAATATAAAAATGAGAATCAAAATGGTCAACGGGACACCAGTAACAATAATCAAGGGTAAAAATAGCCATACATTCAACAATAACAATAAACATACAGTAGAGGACATGTGCAGGTTGATTGGTCTGTCAGACACTGTCCCTCCCTCTCTCTCCCTTTAGTCTCTCTCTCTAGTCTCTCTCTCTAGTCTCTCTCTCTTTTTCTCTCTCTCTTTCTCTCTCTCTCTCTCTGTCTGTCTCTAGTCTCTCTCTCTCTTTCTCTCTCTCTCTCTCTCTTTAGTCTCTCTCTCTAGTCTCTCTCTCTAGTCTCTCAATTCAATTCAAGGGGCTTTATTGTCATGGGAAACATATGTTAACATTGCCAATGCAAGTGAGGTAGATAATATACAAAAGTGAAATAAACAATAAAAATTAACAGTAAACATTTAACATACAGAAGTTTCAAAATAATAAATACATTACAAATGTCATATTATGTATATATATATAAATATAGTATTGTAACGATGTACAAATGGTTAATCTACAAAAGGATCAGCATAAATATGGGTTGTATTTACAATGGTGTTTGTTCTTCACTGGTTGCCCTTTTCTTGTGGCAACAGGTCACAAATCTTGCTGCTGTGATGTTACACTGTGGTATTTCACCCAGTAGATATGGGGAGTTTATCAAAATTGGGTTTGTTTTCGAATTCTTTGTGGATCTGTGTAATCTGAGGGAAATATGCGTCTCTCATATGGTCATACATTTGGGGAAATGACACTAATTGTTTTACATTTTTCACATTTGGTCAGGAAATGCAGCTCCGTCTCAGGTTCTGCTGTTGTGCAGTGGTTGCACAGCCTTTCCTCTACAGGGAGCCAGGTTTTCCTGTGTCTACCCTTCTCAATGGCAAGGCTGTGCTCACTGAGCCTGTACTTTGTCAAGGTTTTTCTAAGTTTTTGATCAGTAACCATGGTCAAATAGTTAGCCACGGTGTACTGTCAATTTAGGGCCAGATAGCACTGCATTTTGCTTTGTGTTTGTGCTTGTGTTTCCCAATAAGCAATATAGTTTTGTTTTGACTGTGTTGTAATTTGGTTAATTCTGATTGATTGGATGTTCTGGTCCTGAGGCTTCAGTGTGTTAGTAGAACAGGTTTGTGAACTCAGGACCAGCTGGATGAGGGGACTCTTTTCTTTGCTCAGCTCTTGGTATTGCAGGGCTTGGTAGTGATATGAGAGGGGGTCACTGTATTTTAGATGTTTCCAAAACTTAATTGCTATTTTTTGAGTTTTTATTATTAGTGGATATTGGCCTAATTCTGCCCTGCATGCATTGTTTGTAGTTTTCCTCTGGACATGTAGGAGAATCTTACAGAACTCTGCATGCAGGGTTTCAATGGGATGTTTGTCCCATTTGATGAAATCTTGTTTTGAAAGTGGACCCCACACCTCGCTGCCATAAAGTGGACCCCACACCTCGCTGCCATAAAGTGGACCCCACACCTCGCTGCCATAAAGTGGACCCCACACCTCACTGCCATAAAGTGGACCCCACACCTCACTGCCATAAAGTGGACCCCACACCTCACTGCCATAAAGTGGACCCCACACCTCACTGCCATAAAGTGGACCCCACACCTCACTGCCATAAAGTGGACCCCACACCTCGCTGCCATAAAGTGGACCCCACACCTCACTGCCATAAAGTGGACCCCACACCTCACTGCCATAAAGTGGACCCCACACCTCGCTGCCATAAAGTGGACCCCACACCTCACTGCCATAAAGTGGACCCCACACCTCACTGCCATAAAGTGGACCCCACACCTCGCTGCCATAAAGTGGACCCCACACCTCACTGCCATAAAGTGGACCCCTCACCTCACTGCCATAAAGTGGACCCCACACCTCGCTGCCATAAAGTGGACCCCACACCTCACTGCCATAAAGTGGACCCCACACCTCGCTGCCATAAAGTGGACCCCACACCTCGCTGCCATAAAGTGGACCCCACACCTCGCTGCCATAAAGTGGACCCCACACCTCACTGCCATAAAGTGGACCCCACACCTCACTGCCATAAAGTGGACCCCACACCTCACTGCCATAAAGTGGACCCCACACCTCACTGCCATAAAGTGGACCCCACACCTCGCTGCCATAAAGTGGACCCCACACCTCGCTGCCATAAAGTGGACCCCACACCTCGCTGCCATAAAGTGGACCCCACACCTCACTGCCATAAAGTGGACCCCACACCTCGCTGCCATAAAGTGGACCCCACACCTCACTGCCATAAAGTGGACCCCACACCTCACTGCCATAAAGTGGACCCCACACCTCACTGCCATAAAGTGGACCCCACACCTCGCTGCCATAAAGTGGACCCCACACCTCGCTGCCATAAAGTGGACCCCACACCTCACTGCCATAAAGTGGACCCCACACCTCACTGCCATAAAGTGGACCCCACACCTCGCTGCCATAAAGTGGACCCCACACCTCGCTGCCATAAAGTGGACCCCACACCTCGCTGCCATAAAGTGGACCCCACACCTCACTGCCATAAAGTGGACCCCACACCTCACTGCCATAAAGTGGACCCCACACCTCACTGCCATAATGTGAAATTGGTTCAATGACACATTCAATTAGTTTTAGCCAAATTTGAATAGGTATTTCAATTTGAATTTGCTTTTTAATGGCGTAGAATGCCCTGCGTGCTTTCTCTCTCAGTTCATTCACTACCTCATTAAGGTGTCCAGTACTCTATATATATAAACCTCAGTAATTGTAGTGTGTGCAGTACTCTATATATATATATAAACCTCAGTAATTGTAGTGTGTCCAGTACTCTATATATATAAACCTCAGTAATTGTAGTGTGTGCAGTACTCTATATATATATATAAACCTCAGTAATTGTAGTGTGTACAGTACTCTATATATATAAACCTCAGTAATTGTAGTGTGTACAGTACTCTATATATATAAACCTCAGTAATTGTAGTGTGTACAGTACTCTATATATTTAATCCTCAGTAATTGTAGTGTGTGCAGTACTCTATATATATAAACCTCAGTAATTGTAGTGTGTGCAGTACTCTATATATATATATATAAACCTCAGTAATTGTAGTGTGTGCAGTACTCTATATGTATAAACCTCAGTAATTGTAGTGTGCAGTACTCTATATATATAAACCTCAGTAATTGTAGTGTGCAGTACTCTATATATATAAACCTCAGTAATTGTAGTGTGTGCAGTACTCTATATATTTAAACCTCAGTAATTGTAGTGTGTGCAGTACTCTATATATATATATATAAACATCAGTAATTGTAGTGTGCAGTACTCTATATATATAAACCTCAGTAATTGTAGTGTGTGCAGTACTCTATATATTTAAACCTCAGTAATTGTAGTGTGTGCAGTACTCTATATATATAAACCTCAGTAATTATAGTGTGTGCAGTACTCTATATGTATAAACCTCAGTAATTGTAGTGTGTGCAGTACTCTATATATATAAACCTCAGTAATTGTAGTGTGTACAGTACTCTATATATATATATATAAACCTCAGTAATTGTAGTGTGTGCAGTACTCTATATATTTAAACCTCAGTAATTGTAGTGTGTCCAGTACTCTATATGTATAATCCTCAGTAATTGTAGTGTGTGCAGTACTCTATATATATAAACCTCAGTAATTGTAGTGTGCAGTACTCTATATATTTTGTACCAATTGAGAACTTTGGTCTAATTCCCTGAGATCTGGATCTTCTCTGGAAAATCATTATTTTAGTCTTTTGGGGGTTTACTGCCAGGGCCCAGGTCTGGCAGTACTGCTGTAGGAGGTCCAGGCTCTGCTGTAGGCCATGTGCTGTGGGTGTTTACTGCCAGGGCCCAGGTCTGGCAGTACTGCTCTAGCAGGTCCAGGCTCTGCTGTAGGCCATGTGCTGTGGGTGGGACCAGTTCATCGGAGCTACTCAGATCCCAAACAGGAAGTGCAAACATCTAAAAACAGACTAAGTCAACTAGTTACTGACCAACAGAGCAGACAACATCTCAAATGCCACTCTTTTCCATCCACAATGCATTACACATTACCTACCTCATTTGCACTGTATATAGATTTCCCTACTGTATTATTGACTGTATGTTTTGTTTACTCCACGTGTAACTCTGTGTTGTTGTTTGTGTCGCACTGCTTTGCTTTATCTTGGCCAGGTCGCAGTTGTAAATGAGAACTTGTTCTCGACTAGCCTACCTGGTTAAATAAAGGAGAAATAAAAAAATAAAAAAATAAACGCTTTGAACCAGAGACCATCAGGTCCCATTTTTAGAAAACACAGCTTGTCTCAAAGTTCCTCGCCGAGGCAATAAGGACAGGTCTTATTTAGCCAGCTAGCGGTGGTAATACAATACTCATCATCATGTCATCGGGAACATAAGCAGGCCATGTTTTATGCCACCGACACAACCAACAGCAATAATAATATAGCTGGAAGCAGCAATTAGGCACGACACAGCTACACCCACAGCGAAGGCAGGCCCAGACATCCATACAGACAGAATAGGAGTATACCAGTACACACAGGATTTCTTTCTCCCAAAAGGGTTCTTCAGCTGTTCCCCGTGGGAGAACCCTTTTGGGTTCCAGGTACATCTGTCTCCCTGTTTCTCTCTGTCTCTCTGTTTCTCTCTGTCTCTCTGTTTCTCTCTGTCTCCCTGTTTCTCTCTGTCTCCCTGTTTCTCTCTGTCTCCCTGTTTCTCTCTGTCTCCCTGTTTCTCTCTGTCTCCCTGTTTCTCTCTGTCTCCATGTGTCTCTCTGTCTCCATGTGTCTCTCTGTCTCCCTGTGTCTCTCTGTCTCCCTGTTTCTCTCTGTCTCCCTGTTTCTCTCTGTCTCCATGTGTCTCTCTGTCTCCCTGTGTCTCTCTGTCTCCATGTGTCTCTCTGTCTCCCTGTTTCTCTCTGTCTCCCTGTGTCTCTCTGTCTCCATGTGTCTCTCTGTCTCCATGTGTCTCTCTGTCTCCATGTGTCTCTCTGTCTCCCTGTGTCTCTCTGTCTCCATGTTTCTCTCTGTCTCCCTGTTTCTCTCTGTCTCTCTGTTTCTCTGTGTCTCCATGTGTCTCTCTGTCTCCATGTGTCTCTCTGTCTCCATGTTTCTCTCTGTCTCCCTGTTTCTCTCTGTCTCTCTGTCTCCATGTTTCTCTCTGTCTCTCTGTCTCCATGTTTCTCTCTGTCTCCCTGTTTCTCTCTGTCTCTCTGTCTCTCTCTGTCTCTGTGTTTCTCTCTGTCTCCCTGTGTCTCTCTGTCTCCCTGTGTCTCTCTGTCTCCCTGTGTCTCTCTGTCTCCATGTTTCTCTCTGTCTCTCTGTCTCCATGTTTCTCTCTGTCTCCCTGTCTCCATGTTTCTCTCTGTCTCCCTGTTTCTCTCTGTCTCTCTGTCTCTCTCTGTCTCTCTGTTTCTCTCTGTCTCCCTGTGTCTCTCTGTCTCCCTGTGTCTCTCTGTCTCCCTGTGTCTCTCTGTCTCCATGTTTCTCTCTCCCTCCCTGTGTCTCTCTGTCTCCATGTTTCTCTCTGTCTCCCTGTTTCTCTCTGTCTCTCTGTCTCCCTGTGTCTCTCTGTCTCCATGTGTCTCTCTCCCTCCCTGTGTCTCTCTGTCTCCATGTTTCTCTCTGTCTCCCTGTGTCTCTCTCCCTCCCTGTGTCTCTCTGTCTCCCTGTGTCTCTCTGTCTCCCTGTGTCTCTCTGTCTCCATGTGTCTCTCTCCCTCCCTGTGTCTCTCTGTCTCCATGTTTCTCTCTGTCTCCCTGTGTCTCTCTGTCTCCCTGTTTCTCTCTCCCTCCCTGTGTCTCTCTGTCTCCCTGTGTCTCTCTCCCTCCCTGTGTCTCTCTGTCTCCCTGTGTCTCTCTGTCTCCATGTGTCTCTCTCCCTCCCTGTGTCTCTCTGTCTCCATGTGTCTCTCTCCCTCCCTGTGTCTCTCTGTTTCTCTCTGTCTCCCTGTGTCTCTGTCTCTCTGTTTCTCTCTGTCTCCATGTTTCTCTCTGTCTCCCTGTTTCTCTGTGTCTCCCTGTTTCTCTCTGTCTCCCTGTTTCTCTCTGTCTCCCTGTTTCTCTCTGTCTCCCTGTTTCTCTCTGTCTCTCTGTTTCTCTCTGTCTCCCTGTTTCTCTCTGTCTCTCTGTTTCTCTCTGTCTCCCTGTTTCTCTCTGTCTCCCTGTTTCTCTCTGTCTCCCTGTTTCTCTCTGTCTCTCTGTTTCTCTCTGTCTCCCTGTTTCTCTCTGTCTCTCT
This sequence comes from Salvelinus fontinalis, assembly GCF_029448725.1. Taxonomy (NCBI): domain Eukaryota; kingdom Metazoa; phylum Chordata; class Actinopteri; order Salmoniformes; family Salmonidae; genus Salvelinus; species Salvelinus fontinalis. The sequence goes on along the minus strand of NC_074666.1, from coordinate 3,858,779 downwards.
GTTTCTCTCTGTCTCCCTGTTTCTCTCCCTCCCTGTGTCTCTCTGTCTCCATGTTTCTCTCTGTCTCTCTGTTTCTCTCTGTCTCCATGTTTCTCTCTGTCTCCCTGTGTCTCTCTGTCTCCCTGTGTCTCTCTGTCTCCCTGTTTCTCTCTGTCTCCCTGTTTCTCTCTGTCTCTCTGTTTCTCTGTCTCCATGTGTCTCTCTGTCTCCCTGTGTCTCTCTGTCTCCCTGTGTCTCTCTGTCTCCCTGTTTCTCTCTGTCTCCCTGTGTCTCTCTGTCTCTCTGTGTCTCTCTGTCTCCATGTTTCTCTCTGTCTCCCTGTGTCTCTCTGTCTCCCTGTGTCTCTCTGTCTCCCTGTTTCTCTCTGTCTCCCTGTGTCTCTCTGTCTCCCTGTTTCTCTATGTCTCTCTGTCTCCATGTTTCTCTCTGTCTCCCTGTTTCTCTCTCCCTCCCTGTGTCTCTCTGTCTCCATGTTTCTCTCTGTCTCCCTGTTTCTCTCTCCCTCCCTGTGTCTCTCTGTCTCCATGTTTCTCTCTGTCTCCCTGTTTCTCTCTGTCTCTCTGTCTCCCTGTGTCTCTCTGTCTCCATGTGTCTCTCTCCCTCCCTGTGTCTCTCTGTCTCCATGTTTCTCTCTGTCTCCCTGTTTCTCTCTCCCTCCCTGTGTCTCTCTGTCTCCATGTTTCTCTCTGTCTCCCTGTTTCTCTCTGTTTCTCTCTGTCTCCCTGTTTCTCTCTGTCTCCATGTGTCTCTCTGTCTCCCTGTTTCTCTCTGTCTCCATGTTTCTCTCTGTCTCCCTGTTTCTCTCTGTCTCCCTGTGTCTCTGTGTCTCCATGTGTCTCTCTGTCTCCATGTTTCTCTCTGTCTCTCTCTGTCTCTCGGTCTCCCTGTGTCTCTCTGTCTCCATGTTTCTCTCTGTCTCCCTGTTTCTCTCTGTCTCTCTGTCTCCATGTTTCTCTCTGTCTCCATGTGTCTCTCTCCCTCCCTGTGTCTCTCTGTCTCCATGTTTCTCTCTGTCTCCCTGTTTCTCTCTGTCTCTCTGTCTCCCTGTGTCTCTCTGTCTCCATGTTTCTCTCTGTCTCCATGTTTCTCTGTGTGATTTAATGGAAGAAGGATGGTAGACAGGGTGGGTGTGTCCATAGTTTGCATGCTGGGAATGTTCCTGTTTGTTTAGAGGAACAATGACAAGGCTTCCACAGGAGCACCGCTTGGCCGTCCAGGATGCATAACACACAATGTTAAGGAGCACCGCTTGACTGAGCCGCATTCTGTAAACTATTTATGTGTTTCGTCAAGTTCTGTCATTATTGATGACCCACAATCAACTGGGTGGTATTCAATATGGCACAATATAGCGAAACGTTGTGCATTGGAAAGACAAAACCAACGTTTGTTATTGGACAAGTTCTGGTAGTCCCTCCCAGTTTCAGTCCCTTTTTTCCCCGTTCGGTACCTAATTAATCATTTCCTTAAGTGTTCCCTCAGACTGTATTCTCAGAAGGGGTTTTAAGCTGTGCCCTTACTGACTGCTGTTCTCTCTCCCTCTCTCTCTCTCGCTCACCCCCTCTCCATCTCTCTCTCCCTCTCTCTCTGCTCTGCCCCCTCTACCCTCTCTCTCTCCCATCCTACAGCTAATGGCAACGATAGCAGACAGTTTAAAGGAGATCGTTCTCCCTGTGGTCCTTCCCGAGTCCTCCACGTCCGCAAGGTTCCCATCGAGGTGTCTGAGGCTGAGCTCATCTCTCTAGGAGTCCCCTTCGGTAGAGTCACTAACCTGTTGATGCTCAAAGGGAAAAACCAGGTAAGAACAGTCTGCGTCCCAAGTAGTGCAACATATAGGCTCTATGTAGTGCAGTCATTTTGACCAGGGCCTTATTGGGTTACAGGGACGGTGTTGGACGGTTTATCCTTTTAAGTAGATCAAGGTCTTTGTGAATTGGAGGCCTGGTTTTCCTCTACCTCCACTTGTTCTCCCCTGCCTCTCCCTTCCTTCCTCTACCCCCCTGCCTTCCTTTACCTCCACTTGTTCTCCCCTGCCTCTCCCTTCCTTCCTCTACCCCCTGCCTTCCTCTACCTCCCCCTGCCTCCACCTGCCTTCCTCTACCTCCCCCTGCCTCCACCTGCCTTCCTCTACCTCCCCCTGCCTTCACTTGTTCTCCCCCTGCCTCTCCCTGCCTCCCCCTGTCTTCCTCTACCTCTCCCTGCCTCCCCCTGTCTTCCTCTACCTCTCCCTGCCTCCCCCTGTCTTCCTCTACCTCCCCCTGTCTTCCTCTACCTCCCCCTGTCTCCCCCTGTCTTCCTCTACCTCCCCCTGCCTCCCCCTGTCTTCCTCTACCTCCCCCTGTCTCCCCCTGTCTTCCTCTACCTCCCCCTGCCTCCCCCTGTCTTCCTCTACCTCCATTTGTTCTCCCCCTGCCTCCCCCTGCCTTCCTCTACCTCCCCCTGTCTTCCTCTACCTCCCCCTGTCTCCCCCTGTCTTCCTCTACCTCCCCCTGCCTCCCCCTGTCTTCCTCTACCTCCCCCTGTCTCCCCCTGTCTTCCTCTACCTCCCCCTGCCTCCCCCTGTCTTCCTCTACCTCCATTTGTTCTCCCCCTGCCTCCCCCTGCCTTCCTCTACCTCCCCCTGTCTTCCTCTACCTCCCCCTGCCTCCCCCTGTCTTCCTCTACCTCCCCCTGTCTTCCTCTACCTTCACTTGTTCTCCCCTGCCTCCCCCTGTCTTCCTCTACCTCCATTTGTTCTCCCCCTGCCTCCCCCTGCCTTCCTCTACCTCCCCCTGTCTTCCTCTACCTCCCCCTGCCTCCCCCTGTCTTCCTCTACCTCCCCCTGCCTTCACTTGTTCTCCCCCTGCCTCTCCCTGCCTCCCCCTGTCTTCCTCTACCTCTCCCTGCCTCCCCCTGTCTTCCTCTACCTCTCCCTGCCTCCCCCTGTCTTCCTCTACCTCCCCCTGTCTTCCTCTACCTCCCCCTGTCTTCCTCTACCTCCCCCTGTCTCCCCCTGTCTTCCTCTACCTCCCCCTGCCTTCCTCTACCTCCCCCTGTCTTCCTCTACCTCCCCCTGCCTCCCCCTGTCTTCCTCTACCTCCATTTGTTCTCCCCCTGCCTCCCCCTGCCTTCCTCTACCTCCCCCTGTCTTCCTCTACCTCCCCCTGCCTCCCCCTGTCTTCCTCTACCTCCCCCTGTCTTCCTCTACCTTCACTTGTTCTCCCCTGCCACCCCTGTCTTCCTCTACCTCCCCCTGTCTTCCTCTACCTCCCTCTGCCTCCCCCTGTCTTCCTCTACCTCCCCCTGCCTCCCCCTGTCTTCCTCTACCTCCCCCTGTCTTCCTCTACCTCCCCCTGTCTTCCTCTACCTCCCCCTGTCTTCCTCTACCTCCCCCTGCCTCCCCCTGTCTTCCTCTACCTCCCCCTGTCTTCCTCTACCTCCCCCTGTCTTCCTCTACCTCCCCCTGTCTTCCTCTACCTTCCTCTACCTCCCCCTGCCTTCTTCTACCTTCCTCTACCTCCCCCTGTCTTCCTCTACCTCCCCCTGTCTTCCTCTACCTCCCCCTGTCTTCCTCTACCTCCCCCTGCCTTCCTCTACCTCCCCCTGTCTTCCTCTACCTCCCCCTGTCTTCCTCTGCCTCCCCCTGTCTTCCTCTACCTCCCCCTGTCTTCCTCTACCTCCCCCTGTCTTCCTCTACCTCCCCCTGTCTTCCTCTACCTCCCCCTGTCTTCCTCTACCTCCCCCTGTCTTCCTCTACCTCCCCCTGTCTTCCTCTACCTCCCTCTGCCTCCCCCTGTCTTCCTCTACCTCCCCCTGCCTCCCCCTGTCTTCCTCTACCTCCCCCTGTCTTCCTCTACCTCCCCCTGTCTTCCTCTACCTCCCCCTGTCTTCCTCTACCTCCCCCTGCCTCCCCCTGTCTTCCTCTACCTCCCCCTGTCTTCCTCTACCTCCCCCTGTCTTCCTCTACCTCCCCCTGTCTTCCTCTACCTCCCCCTGCCTTCCTCTACCTCCCCCTGTCTTCCTCTACCTCCCCCTGTCTTCCTCTGCCTCCCCCTGTCTTCCTCTACCTCCCCCTGTCTTCCTCTACCTCCCCCTGTCTTCCTCTACCTCCCCCTGTCTTCCTCTACCTCCCCCTGCCTCCCCCTGTCTTCCTCTGCCTCCCCCTGTCTTCCTCTACCTCCCCCTGTCTTCCTCTACCTCCCCCTGTCTTCCTCTACCTCCCCCTGTCTTCCTCTACCTCCCCCTGCCTCCCCCTGTCTTCCTCTGCCTCCCCCTGTCTTCCTCTACCTCCCCCTGTCTTCCTCTACCTCCCCCTGTCTTCCTCTGCCTCCCCCTGTCTTCCTCTACCTCCCCCTGTCTTCCTCTGCCTCCCCCTGTCTTCCTCTGCCTCCCCCTGTCTTCCTCTACCTCCCCCTGTCTTCCTCTGCCTCCCCCTGTCTTCCTCTACCTCCCCCTGTCTTCCTCTACCTCCCCCTGCCTCCCCCTGTCTTCCTCTGCCTCCCCCTGTCTTCCTCTGCCTCCCCCTGTCTTCCTCTGCCTCCCCCTGTCTTCCTCTGCCTCCCCCTGTCTTCCTCTACCTCCCCCTGCCTCCCCCTGTCTTCCTCTGCCTCCCCCTGTCTTCCTCTGCCTCCCCCTGTCTTCCTCTACCTCCCCCTGTCTTCCTCTACCTCCCCCTGCCTCCCCCTGTCTTCCTCTGCCTCCCCCTGTCTTCCTCTACCTCCCCCTGTCTTCCTCTGCCTCCCCCTGTCTTCCTCTGCCTCCCCCTGTCTTCCTCTACCTCCCCCTGTCTTCCTCTGCCTCCCCCTGTCTTCCTCTACCTCCCCCTGTCTTCCTCTACCTCCCCCTGTCTTCCTCTGCCTCCCCCTGTCTTCCTCTGCCTCCCCCTGTCTTCCTCTACCTCCCCCTGTCTTCCTCTGCCTCCCCCTGTCTTCCTCTACCTCCCCCTGTCTTCCTCTGCCTCCCCCTGTCTTCCTCTGCCTCCCCCTGTCTTCCTCTACCTCCCCCTGTCTTCCTCTGCCTCCCCCTGTCTTCCTCTACCTCCCCCTGTCTTCCTCTACCTCCCCCTGCCTTCCTCTACCTCCCCCTGCCTCCCCCTGTCTTCCTCTGCCTCCCCCTGTCTTCCTCTACCTCCCCCTGTCTTCCTCTACCTCCCCCTGTCTTCCTCTACCTCCCCCTGCCTCCCCCTGTCTTCCTCTGCCTCCCCCTGTCTTCCTCTACCTCCCCCTGTCTTCCTCTGCCTCCCCCTGTCTTCCTCTGCCTCCCCCTGTCTTCCTCTACCTCCCCCTGTCTTCCTCTGCCTCCCCCTGTCTTCCTCTACCTCCCCCTGTCTTCCTCTACCTCCCCCTGTCTTCCTCTGCCTCCCCCTGTCTTCCTCTGCCTCCCCCTGTCTTCCTCTACCTCCCCCTGTCTTCCTCTGCCTCCCCCTGTCTTCCTCTACCTCCCCCTGTCTTCCTCTGCCTCCCCCTGTCTTCCTCTGCCTCCCCCTGTCTTCCTCTACCTCCCCCTGTCTTCCTCTGCCTCCCCCTGTCTTCCTCTACCTCCACCTGTCTTCCTCTACCTCCCCCTGCCTTCCTCTACCTCCCCCTGTCTTCCTCTGCCTCCCCCTGTCTTCCTCTACCTCCCCCTGTCTTCCTCTGCCTCCCCCTGTCTTCCTCTACCTCCCCCTGTCTTCCTCTACCTCCCCCTGTCTTCCTCTACCTCCCCCTGCCTCCCCCTGTCTTCCTCTGCCTCCCCCTGTCTTCCTCTACCTCCCCCTGTCTTCCTCTGCCTCCCCCTGTCTTCCTCTGCCTCCCCCTGTCTTCCTCTACCTCCCCCTGTCTTCCTCTGCCTCCCCCTGTCTTCCTCTACCTCCCCCTGTCTTCCTCTGCCTCCCCCTGTCTTCCTCTACCTCCCCCTGTCTTCCTCTGCCTCCCCCTGTCTTCCTCTGCCTCCCCCTGTCTTCCTCTACCTCCCCCTGTCTTCCTCTGCCTCCCCCTGTCTTCCTCTACCTCCCCCTGTCTTCCTCTACCTCCCCCTGCCTTCCTCTACCTCCCCCTGTCTTCCTCTGCCTCCCCCTGTCTTCCTCTACCTTCACTTGTTCTCCCCTGCCTCTTCCTGCCTCCCCCCTGCTTCCCCACATTCTGCTCAAGGACCCTTTCACATTCAAATGGAAATGTGAAATTTACACAAGAATAGAAAGACTCCATTTACTAAATACTCTGATACATAAATTATCCTGTCCAATTTGTCTGGCTTGATTGGTTCTATTAGGTATCAAGAGAGATGCCGTGGACTCCCGGCATTAATGTGTCCCCCGTTTAGCTGAGAATGAGTCCCATTTAGTACAACCCAAGTTCCATTTCCCCATAGTTGTGTCTCTTAAAAGGTGCAAAACTTGCATTGGAATGAATGAAAACAAAATGACATTTATAACATTGTGACTATGGGTGTTTCTAGGATTTGAAGACATTGAGGGGGCTTAGATCAAAGGGGGGGGGGCATCCTCTGCTGGCAAACGTAATAATACGTGAGCAAGATTTAGGTATCTTCACATTTCTTATGCAGGCAACGAGGACAATGGTCACTGAACTTATTAGCAAATATCCTTTTGGCTGTAAACGTCTGAGGGGATATGTGCTTCAGTCAGGAAAAAAACGTTATCACATCTCTTCGGTCTCAGCTAGCTAGCAAACCAGTAGCTACCAACGTGGCTAGCTTGCCAAGCTAGCTACAGAACCAAAACCCATCAAATACACTTGCTGGAAATAAACAGATTTTCCTAATATAATGACTTATATCAACATCCTTAGTTTGCCCATTCACTAATTATATTAATTTATAACACAGCCTGTCACCCAGTAGCTTAAGAATGCAGAGTGCTATCGCTAGCTTATTAGCATTAGCCAATCCTTATGCTGAGGGAGACTAGCTAGTTAGCTACCACCAACCCTTATGTTGAGAGAGACTAGCTAGTTAGCTACCACCAACCCTTATGCTGAGGGAGACTAGCTAGTTAGCTACCACCAACCCTTATGCTGAGGGAGACTAGCTAGTTAGCTACCACCAACCCTTATGCTGAGGGAGACTAGCTAGTTAGCTACCACCAACCCTTATGCTGAGGGAGACTAGCTAGGTAGCGATTACAGCCTAGAGTCTTCTTGGGTATGTCACTACAAGCTTGGCACACCTGTATTTGGGGAGTTTCTCCCATTCTTCTCTGCAGATCCTCTCAATCTCTGTCAGGTTGGATGGGGAGCGTTGCTGCACAGCTATTTTCAGGTCTCTGGGTTCAAAATGTCAGTCTTCTGTGATGTTTATAAAGTGTAATATTGGGATGCAAACTCAAAATGTAATACATGTCAACTCTGTATCTGACATGGTACAGGTGTCTTCTTTATTTTAAACACATAACCATATGTGAGGTGGATACTTCTGTTACAAAGTAGATTTGTTTAAGACTTCCAAGAATCACTGTGTGACCCTGATTTAGTTAGTAACACAGTACCCTGATCACTGTGGGACCCTGATTTAGTTAGTAACACAGTACCCAGATCACTGTGTGACCCTGATTTAGTTAGTAACACAGTACCCTGATCTCTGTGGGACCCTGATTTAGTTAGTAACACAGTACCCTGATCACTGTGGGACCCTGATTTAGTTAGTAACACAGTACCCAGATCACTGTGTGACCCTGATTTAGTTAGTAACACAGTACCCTGATCACTGTGGTGACCCTGATTTAGTTAGTAACACAGTACCCTGATCACTGTGTGACCCTGATTTAGTTAGTAACACAGTACCCTGATCACTGTGGTGACCCTGATTTAGTTAGTAACACAGTACCCTGATCACTGTGTGACCCTGATTTAGTTAGTAACACAGTACCCTGATCACTGTGGTGACCCTGATTTAGTTAGTAACACAGTACCCTGATTTAGTTAGTAACACAGTACCCTGATCTCTGTGGGACCCTGATTTAGTTAGTAACACAGTACCCTGATCACTGTGTGACCCTGATTTAGTTAGTAACACAGTACCCTGGTCTCTGTGTGACCCTGATTTAGTTAGTAACACAGTACCCTGATTTAGTTAGTAACACAGTACCCTGATCACTGTGTGACCCTGATTTAGTTAGTAACACAGTACCCTGATCACTGTGGTGACCCTGATTTAGTTAGTAACACAGTACCCTGATCTCTGTGTGACCCTGATTTAGTTAGTAACACAGTACCCTGATTTAGTTAGTAACACAGTACCCTGGTCTCTGTGTGACCCTGATTTAGTTAGTAACACAGTACCCTGATCACTGTGTGACCCTGATTTAGTTAGTAACACAGTACCCTGATCACTGTGTGACCCTGATTTAGTTAGTAACACAGTACCCTGGTCTCTGTGTGACCCTGATTTAGTTAGTAACACAGTACCCTGATTTCTGTGTGACCCTGATTTAGTTAGTAACACAGTACCCTGATTTAGTTAGTAACACAGTACCCTGGTCTCTGTGGTGACCCTGATTTAGTTAGTAACACAGTACCCTGATCTCTGTGTGACCCTGATTTAGTTAGTAACACAGTACCCTGGTCTCTGTGTGACCCTGATTTAGTTAGTAACACAGTACCCTGGTCTCTGTGTGACCCTGATTTAGTTAGTAACACAGTACCCTGGTCTCTGTGTGACCCTGATTTAGTTAGTAACACAGTACCCTGGTCTCTGTGTGACCCTGATTTAGTTAGTAACACAGTACCCTGGTCTCTGTGTGACCCTGATTTAGTTAGTAACACAGTACCCTGATTTAGTTAGTAACACAGTACCCTGATCTCTGTGGGACCCTGATTTAGTTAGTAACACAGTACCCTGGTCTCTGTGTGACCCTGATTTAGTTAGTAACACAGTACCCTGATCACTGTGGTGACCCTGATTTAGTTAGTAACACAGTACCCTGATTTAGTTAGTAACACAGTACCCTGATCTCTGTGGGACCCTGATTTAGTTAGTAACACAGTACCCTGATCACTGTGTGACCCTGATTTAGTTAGTAACACAGTACCCTGGTCTCTGTGTGACCCTGATTTAGTTAGTAACACAGTACCCTGATTTAGTTAGTAACACAGTACCCTGATCACTGTGTGACCCTGATTTAGTTAGTAACACAGTACCCTGATCACTGTGGTGACCCTGATTTAGTTAGTAACACAGTACCCTGATCTCTGTGTGACCCTGATTTAGTTAGTAACACAGTACCCTGATTTAGTTAGTAACACAGTACCCTGGTCTCTGTGTGACCCTGATTTAGTTAGTAACACAGTACCCTGATCACTGTGTGACCCTGATTTAGTTAGTAACACAGTACCCTGATCACTGTGTGACCCTGATTTAGTTAGTAACACAGTACCCTGGTCTCTGTGTGACCCTGATTTAGTTAGTAACACAGTACCCTGATTTCTGTGTGACCCTGATTTAGTTAGTAACACAGTACCCTGATTTAGTTAGTAACACAGTACCCTGGTCTCTGTGGTGACCCTGATTTAGTTAGTAACACAGTACCCTGATCTCTGTGTGACCCTGATTTAGTTAGTAACACAGTACCCTGGTCTCTGTGTGACCCTGATTTAGTTAGTAACACAGTACCCTGGTCTCTGTGTGACCCTGATTTAGTTAGTAACACAGTACCCTGGTCTCTGTGTGACCCTGATTTAGTTAGTAACACAGTACCCTGGTCTCTGTGTGACCCTGATTTAGTTAGTAACACAGTACCCTGGTCTCTGTGTGACCCTGATTTAGTTAGTAACACAGTACCCTGATTTAGTTAGTAACACAGTACCCTGATCTCTGTGGGACCCTGATTTAGTTAGTAACACAGTACCCTGGTCTCTGTGTGACCCTGATTTAGTTAGTAACACAGTACCCTGATCACTGTGGTGACCCTGATTTAGTTAGTAACACAGTACCCTGATCTCTGTGTGACCCTGATTTAGTTAGTAACACAGTACCCTGATCTCTGTGTGACCCTGATTTAGTTAGTAACACAGTACCCTGATCTCTGTGTCACCCTGATTTAGTTAGTAACACAGTACCCTGATCTCTGTGTCACCCTGATTTAGTTAGTAACACAGTACCCTGGTCTCTGTGTGACCCTGATTTAGTTAGTAACACAGTACCCTGATCTCTGTGTCACCCTGATTTAGTTAGTAACACAGTACCCTGATCTCTGTGTCACCCTGATTTAGTTAGTAACACAGTACCCTGGTCTCTGTGTGACCCTGATTTAGTTAGTAACACAGTACCCTGATCTCTGTGTGACCCTGATTTAGTTAGTAACACAGTACCCTGGTCTCTGTGTGACCCTGATTTAGTTAGTAACACAGTACCCTGATCTCTGTGTGACCCTGATTTAGTTAGTAACACAGTACCCTGATCTCTGTGTGACCCTGATTTAGTTAGTAACACAGTACCCTGATCTCTGTGGGACCCTGATTTAGTTAGTAACACAGTACCCTGATCTCTGTGGTGACCCTGATTTAGTTAGTAACACAGTACCCTGGTCTCTGTGTGACCCTGATTTAGTTAGTAACACAGTACCCTGGTCTCTGTGTGACCCTGATTTAGTTAGTAACACAGTACCCTGATTTAGTTAGTAACACAGTACCCTGATCTCTGTGGGACCCTGATTTAGTTAGTAACACAGTACCCTGGTCTTTGTGTGACCCTGATTTAGTTAGTAACACAGTACCCTGGTCTCTGTGTGACCCTGATTTAGTTAGTAACACAGTACCCTGGTCTCTGTGTGACCCTGATTTAGTTAGTAACACAGTACCCTGATCACTGTGGTGACCCTGATTTAGTTAGTAACACAGTACCCTGATCTCTGTGTGACCCTGATTTAGTTAGTAACACAGTACCCTGATCTCTGTGTGACCCTGATTTAGTTAGTAACACAGTACCCTGATCTCTGTGTCACCCTGATTTAGTTAGTAACACAGTACCCTGATCTCTGTGTGACCCTGATTTAGTTAGTAACACAGTACCCTGATCTCTGTGTGACCCTGATTTAGTTAGTAACACAGTACCCTGATCTCTGTGTCACCCTGATTTAGTTAGTAACACAGTACCCTGATCTCTGTGTCACCCTGATTTAGTTAGTAACACAGTACCCTGGTCTCTGTGTGACCCTGATTTAGTTAGTAACACAGTACCCTGATCTCTGTGTCACCCTGATTTAGTTAGTAACACAGTACCCTGATCTCTGTGTCACCCTGATTTAGTTAGTAACACAGTACCCTGGTCTCTGTGTGACCCTGATTTAGTTAGTAACACAGTACCCTGATCTCTGTGTGACCCTGATTTAGTTAGTAACACAGTACCCTGGTCTCTGTGTGACCCTGATTTAGTTAGTAACACAGTACCCTGATCTCTGTGTGACCCTGATTTAGTTAGTAACACAGTACCCTGATCTCTGTGTGACCCTGATTTAGTTAGTAACACAGTACCCTGATCTCTGTGGGACCCTGATTTAGTTAGTAACACAGTACCCTGATCTCTGTGGTGACCCTGATTTAGTTAGTAACACAGTACCCTGATCTCTGTGGTGACCCTGATTTAGTTAGTAACACAGTACCCTGATCTCTGTGGTGACCCTGATTTAGTTAGTAACACAGTACCCTGATCTCTGTGGTGACCCTGATTTAGTTAGTAACACAGTACCCTGATCACTGTGTGACCCTGATTTAGTTAGTAACACAGTACCCTGATCTCTGTGTGACCCTGATTTAGTTAGTAACACAGTACCCTGATCTCTGTGTGACCCTGATTTAGTTAGTAACACAGTACCCTGGTCTCTGTGTGACCCTGATTTAGTTAGTAACACAGTACCCTGATCTCTGTGTGACCCTGATTTAGTTAGTAACACAGTACCCTGGTCTCTGTGTGACCCTGATTTAGTTAGTAACACAGTACCCTGGTCTCTGTGTGACCCTGATTTAGCTAGTAACACAGTACCCTGGTCTCTGTGTGACCCTGATTTAGTCAGTAACACAGTACCCTGGTCTCTGTGTGACCCTGATTTAGCCCACTGCAGTAAAAGGTTAAAATGTTCCCACGTTTGCGAAGATCACATTCACGGTAAACGCTGCATATGACGGCGCAAACGTAAATGACCTTTCAATGGCGCATTGTCCAAATCGCGATCGGATTGAATCCCGGACTAAGTTTCTATTGGTACTAATATACATACATTTCACTGTAGCTTTGTCTTGTACAAGCGTACGTGTCTGACGTAAGTATCTTTGTTGTTCCCTCTCTAACCAACCAGGCTTTTATAGAAATGGCTTCTGAAGAGGCAGCGATCACCATGGTGAACTACTACACCACAGCAACACCTCACGTACGCAACCAGCCAGTCTACATCCAGTACTCCAACCACCGCGAGCTTAAGACCGACAACCTGCCCAATCAGGGGGTGAGTACAGTCCAACTTGACCAATCAGGGGCTGAGTACAGTCCAACCTGACCAATCAGGGGGTGAGTACAGTCCAACCTGACCAATCAGGGGGTGAGTACAGTCCAACCTGACCAATCAGGGGCTGAGTACAGTCCAACCTGACCAATCAGGGGCTGAGTACAGTCCAACCTGACCAATCAGGGGGTGAGTACAGTCCAACCTGACCAATCAGGGGCTGAGTACAGTCCAACTTGACCAATCAGGGGCTGAGTACAGTCCAACCTGACCAATCAGGGGCTGAGTACAGTCCAACCTGACCAATCAGGGGGTGAGTACAGTCCAACCTGACCAATCATAGACTGAATCCGCTGCATGTACATTACACCCTGACCAATCAGGGAGTGAGTATCATAAAGCCTGACCAATCAGGGCCTCAGTCCACCACATGTATACGGATAAAAAAAATATATAATTTGCAGTTCATATAAGAAAATCGGTCTTTTTAAATAACTAAATTAGGCCATAATCTATGGATTTCACTTGACTGGGAACACAGATATGCATCTGTTGGTCACAGATACCTTAAGAAAAGGTAGGGTCACTATCTGGTGTGACCACCATTTACCTCATGCAGAGCGACACATCTCCTTCGCATAGAGTTGATCAGGCTGTTGACTGTGGCAACACAAGACATGCAACCAGAGGTCTCGTCACAGTCCCCAGCTCCAGAACAGAGGCTGGGAAACACACGGTATTCAAAAGAGCCATGAATACATGGAACTCTCTGGTAACCCAGGTAACTCAAGGTAGCAATAAAGCCCAGATTTAAAACCAGACAAAAGAACACCTTACTGCACGTAACAGGACTGCGAAGAGACTCGGCCATGTTTTGTGTTGTAATTTACACTTTATTGTGTAGGTGGGTGGTCTTGTGCACACGCCTAGACTTGTGGGAGCCAATTGTGTTGTGACAAGGTAGGGGTGGTATACAGAAGATAGCCCTATTTGGTAAAAGACCAAGTCCATATTATGGCAAGAACAGCTCAAATAAGCAAAGAGAAACGACAGTCCATCATTACTTTAAGACATGAAGGTCAGTCAATACGGAACATTTCAAGAACTTTCAAAGTTTCTTCAAGCGCAGTCGCCAAAAACCATCAAGCGCTATGATGAAACTGGCTCTCATGAGGACCGCCACAGGAAAGGAAGACCCAGAGTTGCCTCTGCTGCAGAGAATATGATGAAACTGGCTCTCATGAGGACCGCCACAAGAAAGACCCAGAGTTACCTCTGCTGCAGAGAATATGATGAAACTGGCTCTCATGAGGACCGCCACAGGATAGGAAGACCCAGAGTTGCCTCTGCTGCAGAGGATATGATGAAACTGGCTCTCATGAGGACCGCCACAGGAAAGGAAGACCCAGAGTTGCCTCTGCTGCAGAGAATATGATGAAACTGGCTCTCATGAGGACCGCCACAGGAAAGGAAGACCCAGAGTTACCTCTGCTGCAGAGGATAAGTTCATTAGAGTTTAACTGCACCTCAGTTTGCAGCCCAAATAAATGCTTCACAGAGTTCACATAACAGACACATCTCAACATCAACGGTTCAGAGGAGACTGTGTGAATCAGGCCTTCAGGGTTGAAATGATGGAGAAAAAACACTACTAAAGGACACCAATAAGAAGAAGAGACTTGCTTGGGCCAAGAAACATGAGCAATTGACATTAGACAATTGGAAATCTGTCCTTTGGTCTGATGAGTCTAAATTTTAGATTTTTGGTTCCAATCACCTTGTCTTTGTGAGACGCAGAGTAGGTTAACAGATGATCTCTGCATGTGTGGTTCCCTCCGTGAAGCATGGAGGAGGTGGTGTGCTTTGCTTTGGGGTGCTTTGCTGGTGACACTGTCTGTGATTTATTTAGAAATCAAGGCACACTTAACCAGCATGGCTACCACAGCATTCTGCAGCGATATGCCATCCCATTTGGTTTGTCCTTAGTGGGACTATCTTTTGTTTTGAACAGAACAATGACCCATAACACCCCTCCAGGCTGTGTAAGGGCTATTTGACCAAGGAGAGTGATGGAGTGCTGCATCAGATGACCTGGCCTCCACAATCACCCGACCTCAACCCAATTGAGATGGTTTGGGATGAGTTGGACCGCAGAGTAAAGGGAACTTCTTCAAGACTGTTGGTAAAGCATTCCAGGTGAAGCTGGTTGAGAGAATCCAAAGCTGTCATCAAGGCAAAGGGTGGCTACTTTGAAGAATACATTTTGATTTGTTTAACACTTTTTCGGTTACTACATTACTGCATTCCATATGTGTTATTTCATAGTTTTGATATCTTCCATATACACGATGTAGAAAATAGTAAAAAAATAAATAAAGAAAAACCCTTGAATGAGTCCAAACTTTTGACTGGTACTGTATATGAAATAAAACTAGTGCACTATACAGTGAAGGAAATAGGTTGCCATTTAGGAGGAGTGTATAACAGGCTGGTCCAGTCCACCGTGGTCAGTTGTTGTGATGGGACCTTTCCAGCAGCAGGCTGGTCCAGTCCACCATGGTCAGTTGTTGTGATAGGACCTTTCCAGCAGCAGGCTGGTCCAGTCCACCATGGTCAGTTGTTGTGATAGGACCTTTCCAGCAGCAGGCTGGTCCAGTCCACCGTGGTCAGTTGTCTGTGATAGGACCTTTCCAGCAGCAGGCTGGTCCAGTCCACCGTGGTCAGTTGTTGTGATAGGACCTTTCCAGCAGCAGGCTGGTCCAGTCCACCGTGGTCAGTTGTTGTGATAGGACCTTTCCAGCAGCAGGCTGGTCCAGTCCACCGTGGTCAGTTGTTGTGATAGGACCTTTCCAGCAGCAGGCTGGTCCAGTCCACCGTGGTCAGTTGTTGTGATAGGACCTTTCCAGCAGCAGGCTGGTCCAGTCCACCGTGGTCAGTTGTCTGTGATAGGACCTTTCCAGCAGCAGGCTGGTCCAGTCCACCGTGGTCAGTTGTCTGTGATAGGACCTTTCCAGCAGCAGGCTGGTCCAGTCCACCGTGGTCAGTTGTTGTGTCTGTGATAGGACCTTTCCAGCAGCAGGCTGGTCCAGTCCACCGTGGTCAGTTGTTGTGATAGGACCTTTCCAGCAGCAGGCTGGTCCAGGCCACCGTGGTCAGTTGTTGTGTCTGTGATAGGACCTTTCCAGCAGCAGGCTGGTCCAGTCCACCATGGTCAGTTGTTGTGTCTGTGATAGGACCTTTCCAGCAGCAGGCTGGTCCAGTCCACCGTGGTCAGTTGTCTGTGATAGGACCTTTCCAGCAGCAGGCTGGTCCAGTCCACCGTGGTCAGTTGTTGTGATAGGACCTTTCCAGCAGCAGGCTGGTCCAGTCCACCGTGGTCAGTTGTCTGTGATAGGACCTTTCCAGCAGCAGGCTGGTCCAGTCCACCGTGGTCAGTTGTTGTGATAGGACCTTTCCAGCAGCAGGCTGGTCCAGTCCACCGTGGTCAGTTGTCTGTGATAGGACCTTTCCAGCAGCAGGCTGGTCCAGTCCACCGTGGTCAGTTGTCTGTGATAGGACCTTTCCAGCAGCAGGCTGGTCCAGTCCACCGTGGTCAGTTGTTGTGATAGGACCTTTCCAGCAGCAGGCTGGTCCAGTCCACCGTGGTCAGTTGTTGTGATAGGACCTTTCCAGCAGCAGGCTGGTCCAGTCCACCGTGGTCAGTTGTTGTGATAGGACCTTTCCAGCAGCAGGCTGGTCCAGTCCACCGTGGTCAGTTGTTGTGATAGGACCTTTCCAGCAGCAGGCTGGTCCAGTCCACCGTGGTCAGTTGTCTGTGATAGGACCTTTCCAGCAGCAGGCTGGTCCAGTCCACCGTGGTCAGTTGTCTGTGATAGGACCTTTCCAGCAGCAGGCTGGTCCAGTCCACCGTGGTCAGTTGTTGTGTCTGTGATAGGACCTTTCCAGCAGCAGGCTGGTCCAGTCCACCGTGGTCAGTTGTTGTGATAGGACCTTTCCAGCAGCAGGCTGGTCCAGGCCACCGTGGTCAGTTGTTGTGTCTGTGATAGGACCTTTCCAGCAGCAGGCTGGTCCAGTCCACCATGGTCAGTTGTTGTGTCTGTGATAGGACCTTTCCAGCAGCAGGCTGGTCCAGTCCACCGTGGTCAGTTGTCTGTGATAGGACCTTTCCAGCAGCAGGCTGGTCCAGTCCACCATGGTCAGTTGTTGTGATAGGACCTTTCCAGCAGCAGGCTGGTCCAGTCCACCGTGGTCAGTTGTCTGTGATAGGACCTTTCCAGCAGCAGGCTGGTCCAGTCCACCGTGGTCAGTTGTTGTGATAGGACCTTTCCAGCAGCAGGCTGGTCCAGTCCACCGTGGTCAGTTGTCTGTGATAGGACCTTTCCAGCAGCAGGCTGGTCCAGTCCACCGTGGTCAGTTGTCTGTGATAGGACCTTTCCAGCAGCAGGCTGGTCCAGTCCACCGTGGTCAGTTGTTGTGATAGGACCTTTCCAGCAGCAGGCTGGTCCAGTCCACCGTGGTCAGTTGTTGTGATAGGACCTTTCCAGCAGCAGGCTGGTCCAGTCCACCGTGGTCAGTTGTTGTGATAGGACCTTTCCAGCAGCAGGCTGGTCCAGTCCACCGTGGTCAGTTGTTGTGATAGGACCTTTCCAGCAGCAGGCTGGTCCAGTCCACTGTGGTCAGTTGTTGTGATAGGACCTTTCCAGCAGCAGGCTGGTCCAGTCCACCATGGTCAGTTGTTGTGTCTGTGATAGGACCTTTCCAGCAGCAGGCTGGTCCAGTCCACCGTGGTCAGTTGTTGTGATAGGACCTTTCCAGCAGCAGGCTGGTCCAGTCCACCGTGGTCAGTTGTCTGTGATGGGACCTTTCCAGCAGCAGGCTGGTCCAGTCCACCGTGGTCAGTTGTCTGTGATAGGACCTTTCCAGCAGCAGGCTGGTCCAGTCCACCGTGGTCAGTTGTTGTGATAGGACCTTTCCAGCAGCAGGCTGGTCCAGTCCACCGTGGTCAGTTGTTGTGATAGGACCTTTCCAGCAGCAGGCTGGTCCAGTCCACCGTGGTCAGTTGTTGTGATAGGACCTTTCCAGCAGCAGGCTGGTCCAGTCCACCGTGGTCAGTTGTTGTGATAGGACCTTTCCAGCAGCAGGCTGGTCCAGTCCACTGTGGTCAGTTGTTGTGATAGGACCTTTCCAGCAGCAGGCTGGCCCAGTCCACCATGGTCAGTTGTTGTGTCTGTGATAGGACCTTTCCAGCAGCAGGCTGGTCCAGTCCACCGTGGTCAGTTGTTGTGATAGGACCTTTCCAGCAGCAGGCTGGTCCAGTCCACCGTGGTCAGTTGTCTGTGATGGGACCTTTCCAGCAGCAGGCTGGTCCAGTCCACCGTGGTCAGTTGTCTGTGATAGGACCTTTCCAGCAGCAGGCTGGTCCAGTCCACCGTGGTCAGTTGTTGTGATAGGACCTTTCCAGCAGCAGGCTGGTCCAGTCCACCGTGGTCAGTTGTTGTGATAGGACCTTTCCAGCAGCAGGCTGGTCCAGTCCACCGTGGTCAGTTGTTGTGATAGGACCTTTCCAGCAGCAGGCTGGTCCAGTCCACCGTGGTCAGTTGTTGTGTCTGTGATAGGACCTTTCCAGCAGCAGGCTGGTCCAGTCCACCGTGGTCAGTTGTTGTGATAGGACCTTTCCAGCAGCAGGCTGGTCCAGTCCACCGTGGTCAGTTGTTGTGATAGGACCTTTCCAGCAGCAGGCTGGTCCAGTCCACCGTGGTCAGTTGTTGTGATAGGACCTTTCCAGCAGCAGGCTGGTCCAGTCCACCGTGGTCAGTTGTCTGTGATAGGACCTTTCCAGCAGCAGGCTGGTCCAGGCCACCGTGGTCAGTTGTTGTGATAGGACCTTTCCAGCAGCAGGCTGGTCCAGTCCACCGTGGTCAGTTGTCTGTGATAGGACCTTTCCAGCAGCAGGCTGGTCCAGTCCACCATGGTCAGTTGTTGTGTCTGTGATAGGACCTTTCCAGCAGCAGGCTGGTCCAGTCCACCGTGGTCAGTTGTTGTGATGGGACATTTCCAGCAGCAGGCTGGTCCAGTCCACCGTGGTCAGTTGTCTGTGATAGGACCTTTCCAGCAGCAGGCTGGTCCAGTCCACCGTGGTCAGTTGTCTGTGATAGGACCTTTCCAGCAGCAGGCTGGTCCAGTCCACCGTGGTCAGTTGTTGTGATAGGACCTTTCCAGCAGCAGGCTGGTCCAGTCCACCGTGGTCAGTTGTTGTGATAGGACCTTTCCAGCAGCAGGCTGGTCCAGTCCACCGTGGTCAGTTGTGTCAAGCCACTGTAGAGTGTCATGTTACAACACACACAATGGATGACAAAACACACACAATGGCTGACCAATATATATATCAATATATTATTTATTGTTTGTTGTCATGGTAAATATTATTGATTGTTTGTTGTCATGGTAAACCCCATGTCTGTTACACATTATTGATTGTTGGTAGTCATGGTTAACTTTAATGTGTATATGAGCAGCATTATGAGAATAAGTTAAAAAGTTATATCACTTGGGATTATTGTTTGTTTGGGGTATTAAACCCAACATCCCCTTCTCCTCTCCCCCCTCTCCTCTCTCTCTTCCCCTTCTCCTCTCCCCCCTCTCCTCTTTCTCTTCCCCTTCTCCTCTCCCCCCTCTCCTCCCTCTCTCCCCCCTCTCCTCTCCCCCCTCTCCTCCCTCTCTCCCCCCTCTCCACCCTCTCTCCCCCCTCTCCTCTCCTCCCTCTCCCCCCTCTCCTCTCCCCTCTCTCCCCTCTCTCCTCTCCTCTCTCTCTTCCCCATCTCCTCTCCTCTCTCTCCCCCCTCTCCTCTCTCTCTTCCCCATCTCCTCCCTCTCCCCCTCTCCTCTCTCTCTTCCCCTTCTCCTCTCCTCCCTCTCTCCCCCCTCTTCTCCCTCTCCTCCCTCACTCCCCCCTCTCCTCTCCTCCCTCTCTCCCCCTCTCCTATCCTCTCTCGCTTCCACCTCTCCTCCCTCTCTCCCCCTTCTCCTCTCCTCCCTCTCTCCCGCCTCTCCTCTCCTCCCTCTCCTCCCTCACTCCCCCCTCTCCTCTCCTCCCTCTCTTCCCCCTCTCCTCCCCCCTCTCCTCCTCCCCAGAGAGTTCAGGCAGCATTGCAGGCAGTCAATGCAGTGACGTTGGGTGGTTCAGCATCTGGAGGTGACGGAACCCTGATGCCAGGACAGAGCCCCGTGCTGCGCATCATCGTAGAAAACCTCTTCTACCCTGTATCACTGGAGGTGCTACACCAGGTAACCCTGACCTCTAACCTCTAACCTCTTCTACCCTGTATCACTGGAGGTGCTACACCAGGTAACCCTGACCTCTAACCTCTAACCTCTCCTACCCTGTATCACTGGAGGTGCTACACCAGGTAACCCTAACCTCTAACCTCTAACCTCTTCTACCCTGTATCACTGGAGGTGCTACACCAGGTAACCCTAACCTCTAACCTCTTCTACCCTGTATCACTGGAGGTGCTACACCAGGTAACCCTGACCTCTAACCTCTTCTACCCTGTATCACTGGAGGTGCTACACCCGGTAACCTCTAACCTCTTCTACCCTGTATCACTGGAGGTGCTACACCAGGTAACCCTGACCTCTGACCTCTAACCCCTATCACTGGAGGTGCTACACCAGGTAACCCTGACCTCTGACCTATAACCTCTATCACTGGAGGTCCTACACCAGGTAACCCTGACCTCTAACCTCTATCACTGGAGGTCCTACACCAGGTAACCCTGACCTCTAACCTCTATCACTGGAGGTCCTACACCAGGTAACCCTGACCTCTAACCTCTATCACTGGAGGTCCTACACCAGGTAACCCTGACCTCTAACCTCTATCACTGGAGGTCCTACACCTGGTAACCCTGACCTCTGACCTCTAACCTCTACCACCTATCACTGGAGGTCCTACACCAGGTAACCCTGACCTCTAACCTCTATCACTGGAGGTCCTACACCAGGTAACCCTGACCTCTAACCTCTATCACTGGAGACCCTACACCAGGTAACCCTGACCTCTGACCTCTAACGTCTACCCCCTATCACTGGAGGTCCTACACCAGGTAACCCTGACCTCTAATCTCTATCACTGGAGGTCCTACACCAGGTAACCCTGACCTCTAAGCTCTATCACTGGAGGTCCTACACCAGGTAACCCTGACCTCTGACCTCGTCTACCCTGGACCACTGATTAGATGACTGGTTGAGTTATTGACTGATTAATAGATTGATGAAATACTCCTCCTCTATGGTGCTAAGTAGCCTAAGAGACATGTTCATATGAACTTGGTTTTTGTTTTGTCTCCGTAGATCTTCTCTAAGTTCGGGACAGTCCTGAAGATCATCACTTTTACCAAGAACAACCAGTTCCAGGCCCTGCTACAATACGCTGACCCGATGAATGCCCATCACGCCAAAGTGGTACGTACTGACCCGATGAATGCCCATCACGCCAAAGTGGTACGTACTGACCCGATGAATGCCCACCACGCCAAAGTGGTACGTACTGACCCGATGAATGCCCACCACGCCAAAGTGATACGTAGTCAAAACACTCAAATCAAAATCGAATTTTATTTGTCACATACACTTGGTTAGCAGATGTTAATGCGAGTGTAGCGAAATGCTTGTGCTTCTAGTTCCGACAATGCAGTAATATCCAACGAGTAATCTAACCTAACAATTTCACAACAGCTACCTTATACACACAAGTGTAAAGGGATGAAGAATATGTACATAAAAATATATGAATGAGTGATGGTACAGAACGGCATAGGCAAGATGCAGTAGATGGTATAGAGTACAGTATATACATATGACGTGAGTAATGTAGGGTATGTAAATATTATATTAAGTGTCATTGTTTAAAGTGGCTAGTGATACATTTTTTACATCATTTTTCCATTATTAAAGTGGCTGGAGTTGAGTCAGTATGTTGGCAGCGGCCACTAAATGTTAGTGGTGGCTGTTTAACAGTCTGATGGCCTTGAGATAGAAGCTGTTTTTCAGTCTCTAGTTCACAGCTTTGATGCACCTGTACTGACCTCGCCTTCTGGATGATAGCGGGGTGAACAGGCAGTGGCTCGGGTGGTTGTTGTCCTTGATGATCTTGATGGCCTTCCTGTGACATCGGGTGGTGTAGGTGTCCTGGAGGGCAGGTAGTTTTCCCCCGGTGATGCGTTGTGTAGACCTCACTACCCTCTGGAGAGCCTTACGGTTGTGGGCGGAGCTGTTGCCGTACCAGGCGGTGATACAGCCCCACAGGATGCTCTCAATTGTGCATCTGTAGAAGTTTGTGAGTGCTTTTGGTGACAAGCCAAATTTCTTCAGCCTCCTGAGTTTGAAGAGGCGCTGCTGCGCCTTCTTCACCACGCTGTCTGTGTGGGTGGACCATTTCAGTTTGTCCGTGATGTGTACGCTGAGGAACTTAAAACTTTCCACCTTCTCCACTACTGTCCCGTCCATGTGGATGGGGTTACTCCCTCTGCTGTTTCCTGAAGTCCACGATCATCTCCTTTGTTTTCTTGACGTTGAGTGTGAGGTTATTTTCCTGACACCACACTCCCAGTGCCCTCACCTCCTCCCTGTAGGCCGTCTCGTCGTTGTTGGTAATCAAGCCTACCACTGTAGTGTCGTCCGCAAACTTGATGATTGAGTTGGAGGCGTGCATGGCCACGCAGTCGTGGGTGAACAGGGAGTACAGGAGAGGGCTGAGAACGCACCCTTGTGGGGCCCCAGTGTTGAGGATCAGTGGGGTGGAGATGTTGTTACCTACCCTCACCACCTGGGGGCGGCCCGTCAGGAAGTCCAGGACCCAGTTGCACAGGGCGGGGTCGAGACCCAGGGTCTCGAGCTTGATGATGAGTTTGCAGGGTACTATGGTGTTAAATGCTGAGCTGTAGTCAATGAACAGCATTCTCACATAGGTATTCCTCTTGTCCAGATGGGATAGGGCAGTGTGCAGTGTGATGACGACTGCGTCGTCTGTGGACCTATTGGGGCGGTAAGCAAACTGAAGTGGGTCTAGGGTGTCAGGTAGGGTGGAGGTGATATGGTCCTTGACTAGTCTCTCAAAGCACTTCATGATGACGGAAGTGAGTGCTACGGGGCGGTAGTCATTTAGCTCAGTTACCTTTGCTTTATTGGGAACAGGAACAATGGTGGCCATCTTGAAGCATGTGGGAACAGCAGACTGGGATAGGGAATGATTGAATATGTCCGTAAACACACCAGCCAGCTGGTCTGTGCATGCTCTGAGGACGCGGCTGGGGATGCTCTGAGGACGCAGCTGGGGATGCTCTGAGGACGCGGCTGGGGATGCTCTGAGGACGCGGCTGGGGATGCTCTGAGGACGCAGCTGGGGATGCTCTGAGGGCGCGGCTGGGGATGCTCTGAGGGCGCGGCTGGGGATGCTCTGAGGACGCGGCTGGGGATGCTCTGAGGACGCAGCTGGGGATGCTCTGAGGACGCGGCTGGGGATGCTCTGAGGACGCGGCTGGGGATGCTCTGAGGACGCAGCTGGGGATGCTCTGAGGGCGCGGCTGGGGATGCTCTGAGGACGCGGCTGGGGATGCTCTGAGGGCGCGGCTGGGAATGCCGTCTGGGCCGGCAGCCCTGCGAGGGTTAACACGTTTAAATGTTTTACTCACGTCGGCTGCAGTGAAGGAGAGCCCACAGGTTTTGGTAGCGGGCCGTGTCAGTGGCACTGTATTGTCCTCAAAGCGCGGAAAGAAGTTGTTTAGTTTGTCTGGGAGCATGACATCCTGGTCCGCGACGTGGCTGGTTTTCTCTTTGTAGTCCGTGATTGTCTGTAGACCCTGCCACATACCTCTCGTATCTGAACCGTTGAATTGCGACTCTACTTTGTCTCTATACTGATGCTTAGCTTGCAGGTCAGTATAGACGCATAGTTTCCTAGGAACGTGAAGCAAGGCGGCCATCTCTGTCAGCGCCGGACAACAGAAAGGCAACAGCAAAAAGGTATAGCTCTGTTTGTACTATCGGGAGTGTATGGTGTTGAAATGGCTGTTTCTCCGGATGCTATATAGCTAACAACATGATCTGTTTCTCTATATGGATGACAACATGATCTGTTTCTCTATATGGATGACAACATGACCTGTTTCTCTATATGGATGACACCATGATCTGTTTCTCTATATGGATGACAACATGATCTGTTTCTCTATATGGATGACAACATGATCTGTTTCTCTATATGGCTAACAACATGATCTGTTTCTCTATATGGATGACAACATGATCTGTTTCTCTATATGGATGACAACATGATCTGTTTCTCTATATGGATGACAACATGATCTGTTTCTCTATATGGATGACAACATGATCTGTTTCTCCGGAGGCTATATGGATGACAACATGACCTGTTTCTCTATATGGATGACAACATGACCTGTTTCTCTGGATGCTATATGGATGACAACATGATCTGTTTCTCTATATGGATGACGACATGATCTGTTTCTCTATATGGATGACAACATGATCTGTTTCTCTATATGGATGACAACATGATCTGTTTCTCTATATGGATGACAACATGACCTGTTTCTCTATATGGATGACAACATGATCTGTTTCTCTATATGGATGACAACATGATCTGTTTCTCTATATGGATGACAACATGATCTGTTTCTCTATATGGATGACAACATGATCTGTTTCTCTATATGGATGACAACATGATCTGTTTCTCTATATGGATGACAACATGACCTGTTTCTCTGGAGGCTATATGGATAACAACATGATCTGTTTCTCTGGAGGCTATATGGATGACAACATGACCTGTTTCTCTGGAGGCTATATGGATAACAACATGATCTGTTTCTCTATATGGATGACAACATGATCTGTTTCTCTATATGGATGACAACATGATCTGTTTCTCTATATGGCTAACAACATGATCTGTTTCTCTGGAGGCTATATGGATGACAACATGATCTGTTTCTCTATATGGATGACAACATGATCTGTTTCTCTGGAGGCTATATGGATGACAACATGACCTGTTTCTCTGGAGGCTATATGGATAACAACATGATCTGTTTCTCTATATGGATGACAACATGATCTGTTTCTCTGGAGGCTATATGGATGACAACATGACCTGTTTCTCTGGAGGCTATATGGATAACAACATGATCTGTTTCTCTATATGGATGACAACATGACCGGTTTCTCTAGAGGCTATATGGATAACAACATGATCTGTTTCTCTATATGGATGACAACATGATCTGTTTCTCTATATGGATGACAACATGATCTGTTTCTCTATATGGATGACAACATGATCTGTTTCTCTATATGGATGACAACATGACCTGTTTCTCTATATGGATGACAACATGATCTGTTTCTCTATATGGCTAACAACATGATCTGTTTCTCCGGAGGCTATATGGATGACAACATGACCTGTTTCTCTATATGGATGACAATATGATCTGTTTCTCTATATGGATGACAACATGATCTGTTTCTCTATATGGACAACATGACCTGTTTCTCTATATGGATGACAACATGACCTGTTTCTCCGGAGGCTATATGGATGACAACATGACCTGTTTCTCTATATGGATGACAACATGACCTGTTTCTCTGGATGCTATATGGATGACAACATGATCTGTTTCTCTATATGGATGACAACATGATCTGTTTCTCTGGAGGCTATATGGATTCTCTCGTTAACACAAGTGTGAGTGTTGGTGAGGACAAAGCTGGAGATCACTATGATGGATGACAACATGATCTGTTTCTCTATATGGATGACAACATGATCTGTTTCTCTATATGGACAACATGACCTGTTTCTCTATATGGATGACAACATGACCTGTTTCTCCGGAGGCTATATGGATGACAACATGACCTGTTTCTCTATATGGATGACAACATGACCTGTTTCTCTGGATGCTATATGGATGACAACATGATCTGTTTCTCTATATGGATGACAACATGATCTGTTTCTCTGGAGGCTATATGGATTCTCTCGTTAACACAAGTGTGAGTGTTGATGAGGACAAAGCTGGAGATCACTCTGTCATGCTGATTGAGTTCGAATAACAGACTGGAAGCTTCAAAAGGAGAGTGATGCTTGGAATCATTGTTCTTCCTCTGTCAACCATGGTTACCTGCAAGGAAACATGTGCCTTCATCATTGCTTTACACAAAAGGATTTTCACAGGCAAGGATATTGCTGCCAGTAAGATTGCACCTAAATCAACCATTTATTAGATCATCAAGAACTTCAAGGAGAGCAGTTCAATTGTTGTGAAGAAGGCTTCAGGACGCCCAAGAAAGTCCAATGAGCGCCAGGACCGTCTCCTAAAGTTGATTCAGCTGCGGGATCGGGGCACCACCAGTACAGAGCTTGCTCAGGAATGGCAACAGACAGGTGTGAGTTCATCTGCACGCACAGTGAGGTGAAGACTTTTGGAGGATGGCCTGGTGTCAAGACGGGCAGCAAAGAAGCCACTTCTCTCCAGGAAAAACATCAGGGACAGACTGATATTCTACAAAAGGTACAGGGATTGGGCTGCTGACGGCTGGGGTAAAGTCATTTTCTCTGATGAATCCCCTTTCCGATTGTTTGGGGTATCCGGGAAAAAAAGCTTGTCCGGGGAAGACAAGGTGAGCGCTACCATCAGTCCTGTGTCCATCCAAACTGTTATGTATCCTGAGACCATTCATGTGTGGGTTTGCATCTCAGCCAAGGGAGTAGGCCTTTTCCAGCATGATGGAGCACCTTGCCATAAGTCAAAAGTGATAACTAAGTGGCTCGGGGAACAAAACATCGATATTTTGGGTCCATGTGTAACGGCTCTCGTTGGTGGTAGGAGGGGTGGACCAAGGTGCAGCGTGGTAGGCGTACGTCGTCTTTTTATTGATGACACCAAAACAAAATAACAAAGACAAAAAAACGAAAGCGAACAGTTCTGTCAGGTACAGACACTAAACAGAAAACAAGATCCCAACAAAACCCAAAAGGTAAATGACAACTTATATATGATCCCCAATCAGAGATAACGATAGACAGCTGCTTCTCATTGGGAACCACACTCGGCCAAAAACAAAGAAATAGAAAACATAGACTTTCCCACCCGAGTCACACCCTGACCTAACCAAATATAGAAAATAATAAGGATCTCTAAGGTCAGGGTATGACACCATGGCCAGGAAACTCCCCAGACCTTAATCCCATTGAGAACTTGTGGTCAATCCTCAAGAGGCGTGTGGACAAACAAAACCCCACAAATTCTGACAAACTCCACGCATTGATTATGCAAGAAGGGGCTGACATCAGTCAGGATGTGGCCCAGAAGTTAATTGACAGCATGCCAGGGCGGATTGCAGAGGTCTTGAAAAAGAAGGGTCAACACTGCAAATATTGACTCTTTGCATCAACTTCATGTAATTGTCAATAAAAGCCTTTGACACTTATGAAATGCTTGTAATTATACTTCAGTATTCCATAGTAACATCTGACAAAAATATCTAAAGACACTGAAGCAGCAAACTTTGTGGAAATTAATATTTGTGTCATTCTCAAAACTTTTGGCCACGACTGTACACTGCTGCTACTCCATTATCTATCCTGTTGTCTAGTCACTTTATCCCTAGCTAAATGTACATATCTACCTCAATAGGGTAGCATACCACCCTGCATACCACTGCAGGCTTGCTTCTGAAGCTAAGCAGGGTTGGTCCTGGTCAGTCCCTGGATGGGAGACCAGATGCTGCTGGAAGTGGTATTGGAGGGCCAGTAGGAGGCACTCTTTCCTCTGGTCTAATAAAATATCCCAATGCCCCCAGGGCAGTGATTGGGGACACTGCCCTGTGTAGGGTGCCGTCTTTCGGATGGGACGTTAAACGGGTGTCCTGACTCTCTGAGGTCATTAAAGATCCCATGGCACTTATCGTAGGGGTGTTAACCCCGGTGTCCTGGCTAAATTCCCAATCTGACCCTCAAACCATCATGGTCACCTAATAATCCCCAGTTTACGATTGGCTCATTCATCCCCCTCCTCTCCCCTGTAACTATTCCCCAGGTCGTTGCTGCAAATGAGAACGTGTTCTCAGTCAACTTACCTGATAAAATAAAAAATAACCTGTACATAGACTTGGTACTGGTACTCCCTGTATACGGGGCATTCGGAAAGTATTCAGACCCCTTGACTTTTCCCACATTTTGTTACGTTACAGCCTTATTCTAAAATAGTTTCAATTGTTTTTTCCTCCTAATCAATCTACACACAATACCCCAAAAATGACAAAGCAAAAACAGGTTTTTAGAAATGTTTGCAAATAAATATCACATTTACATAAGTATTCAGACCCTTTACTTAGTACTTTGTTGAAGCACCTTTGGCAGCGATTACAGCCTCTTCTTGGGGTATGACGCTACAAGCTTGGCACACCTGTATTCACTGGACAAACATACAGGCTAAACATGCTGTCTACCTCTGATCTTGGAGGAGAAGAAGAAGGAAGAGGAAGGAGAAGAGGTTGGACAGTGTGTTTTACTGTCTGTAGGGTAATTCCAGTATTTCCCCCAGAATTCCCCGGTTTTCCATAAATCCTGGTTGGACGATGCTGCTCTTCCTGCTTATTCCCTACTGATATCTGACATATTCCAACCAGGATTTCTGGAATTTTGCAACCCTATCTTGTCTGGCTTCTTTTATTTCATCCCTTGCTATAGAGCCCACAGATCAGACACACACACACACACACACACACACACACACACACACACACACACACACACACACACACACACACACACACACACACACACACACACACACACACACACACACACACACACACACACACACACTCCTAGGCCACAAATCATCAGCCCCCAGGTTTTCATCTGTCAGTGGCTCTGTGGCGAGGAGAGTTGAAGGCAGTGAGACCAACCCAGAGATGACAGACAGTAATTATATCCTTTTAGTGTGCTGTAGTCTGGCCTCTGTTCTGACTTTGTTCTGTTGTACTGCTGCCGTGTCTTCCCCTGTTCCCCACACAAACAATATATCTGACCCACTACTTTGGTGCACTATATAGGTACTAGGGTGCCCTTTGGGACACATCCTGAACCTATAGTGTTGTAGAGAGAATGGGAAGGGGCGGGGGTGAAGTAGAGCCCCGGGGGGCGAGGGTGAAGTAGAGCCCTGGGGAGCGAGGGTGAAGTAGAGCCCCAGGGGGTGAGGGCGAGGGTGACGTAGAGCCCCGGGGGCGAGGGTGAAGTAGAGCCCCAGGGGGCGAGGGTGAAGTAGAGCCCCAGGGGGTGAGGGCGAGGGTGAAGTAGAGCCCTGGGGGGCGAGGGTGAAGTAGAGCCCCGGGTGCGAGGGTGAAGTAGAGCCCCGGGGCGAGGGTGAAGTAGAGCCCCAGGGGGAGAGGGTGAAGTAGAGCCCCAGGGGGTGAGGGCGAGGGTGAAGTAGAGCCCCGGGGGCGAGGGTGAAGTAGAGCCCCAGGGGGCGAGGGTGAAGTAGAGCCCCAGGGGGTGAGGGCGAGGGTGAAGTAGAGCCCTGGGGGGCGAGGGTGAAGTAGAGCCCCAGGGGGTGAGGGCGAGGGTGAAGTAGAGCCCCGGGGGCGAGGGTGAAGTAGAGCCCCGGGGACGAGGGTGAAGTAGAGCCCCAGGGGGCGAGGGTGAAGTAGAGCCCCAGGGGGTGAGGGCGAGGGTGAAGTAGAGCCCCAGGGGGCGATGGTGAAGTAGAGCCACGGGGGGGTGAAGGCGATGGTGAAGTAGAGCCACGGGGGGGGTGAAGGCGAGGGTGAAGTAGAGCCCCAGGGGGAGAGGGTGAAATAGAGCCCCGGGGGCAAGGGTGAAGTAGAGCCCCGGGGGCGAGGGTGAAGTAGAGCCCCAGGGGGCGAGGGTGAAGTAGAGCCCCGCGGGCGAGGGTGAGGGTGAAGTAGAGCCCCAGGGGGGTGAAGGTGAGGGTGAAGTAGAGCCCCAGGGGGCGAGGGTGAAGTAGAGCCCCGGGGGCGAGGGTGAAGTAGAGCCCCGGGGGCGAGGGTGAAGTAGAGCCCCAGGGGGGCGAGGGTGTAGTAGAGCCCAGGGGGCGAGGGTGAAGTGGCCTGATAGTGGACACAGCAGTGGCCTGATAGTGGACACAGCAGTGGCCTGATAGTGGACACAGCAGTGGCCTGATAGTGGACACAGCAGTGGCCTGATAGTGGACACAGCAGTGGCCTGATAGTCGTTCATCATAAGGGGTTAAATTTAGTGAACGTTGCTCCAGACCTCTAATGGTATCTAGGGGTTGGTCGTAAATGTCACCCGAATCCCCACGGGCCCTGGTTGCTACGACCTCCGACGAGTCATCAAACATGCAAAAGGACAACTTAGGTGGAAGGTGGAATCCTATTACACCGGCTCTGATGCTTGTCGTATGTGGCAGAGCTTGCAGACGCTAACGGAAACCCAGCCGTGAGTTGCCCAGCGACGCAGAACTCCCAAACGGGGAATTTAACACATGTGCCCTGTGTGAAAGTCCCTGTTTTTCCGGATGACTGTCTGATCTCACTTTCCGTGGCGGATGTGAGCAAAACATTTAAACAGGTTAACAATCCCAAGCTATAGACAGAACACCAGGGTGCGTTCTTAAAGAATTCTTAAAGAATGCACCGATAGGGCCCGTGGCGGTCATTACATTTTGTCAGCCGGTGATTGTTAAGCAAATAACTGTCGGTCTCACGGTAATTGGCCGTTAATTAACATAAACACATTTAGCATCTCTTGGGTTCCACATATCGCCCACAAGCCACTGATGCTGACGTTTTGGAACATCTACATTTTAACAAGTCACAATAAATCCCTTTAATATAGCCTCCACCTTCACAATAAATACATGTAATGTAGCCTCCACCTTCACAATAAATACAATGTTTATTTTAGACGGGTCTAAAGAAACATGATATGTAGAAAATGTAGTCTATTTCAGAAGAACAGAATAGCATACTCTGAGTTGTCCTTATGTTAGGCCCTGCTATAGCTATGCCATGTGGTTGTGGACTAGTTAATATAGCGGACAAGATTTGCTTAGAATTCCGTGGCATTATTTTATATTATGAAGAATACAAATCAACAAAGCTGAATGAACTAGAAAGGATATTTTTTATGATTTGAGTGAGTGCTCACATGCTGCTATTCTGTGTTCAGCGGAATATAACTGTATATAGCTCCACATTGATCTGGTACTTCCTGTATATAGCTCCACATGATCTGGTACTCCCTGTATATAGCTCCACATTGATCTGGTACTTCCTGTATATAGCTCCACATTGATCTGGTACTTCCTGTATATAGCTCCACATTGATCTGGTATTTCCTGTATATAGCTCCACATTGATCTGGTACTTCCTGTATATAGCTCCACATTGATCTGGTACTTCCTGTATATAGCTCCACATTGATCTGGTACTTCCTGTATATAGCTCCACATTGATCTGGTACTTCCTGTATATAGCTCCACATTGATCTGGTACTTCCTGTATATAGCTCCACATTGATCTGGTACTTCCTGTATATAGCTCCACATTGATCTGGTACTGGTACTTCCTGTATATAGCTCCACATTGATCTGGTACTCCCTGTATATAGCTCCACATTGATCTGGTACTTCCTGTATATAGCTCCATATTGATCTGGTACTTCCTGTATATAGCTCCACAGTGATCTGGTACTCCCTGTATATAGCTCCACATTGATCTGGTACTGGAACTCCCTGTATATAGCTCCACATTGATCTGGTACTTCCTGTATATAGTTCCACATTGATTTGGTACTCCCTGTATATAGTTCCACATTGATCTGGTACTTCCTGTATATAGTTCCACATTGATCTGGTACTTCCTGTATATAGCTCCACATTGATATGGTACTCCCTGTATATAGCTCCACATTGATCTGGTACTGGAACTCCCTGTATATAGCTCCACATTGATCTGGTACTTCCTGTATATTGCTCCACATTGATATGGTACTTCCTGTATATAGCTCCACATTGATCTGGTACTGGTACTCCTGTCACTTTGAATCAGTAACCCAACTCTAGTTGTTCTATATTCTCTGAGGGGTGCAGTAACTTTTATTTTATTTTTATTTATTTCACCTTTATTTAACCAGGTAGGCTAGTTGAGAACAAGTTCTCATTTGCAACTGCGACCTGGCCAAGATAAAGCATAGCAGTGTAAACAGACAACAACACAGAGTTACACATGGAGTAAACAATAAACAAGTCAATAACATGGTAGAAAAAAGAGAAAAAAAGAGAATCTATATACAATGTGTGCAAAAGGCATGAGGTAGGCAATAAATCGAGTAATTACAATTTAGCAGATAAAGCAAACTGCTGCTCTACAGAGGAGCTTGTTGTTCTATATTAGTGGTACAGTAACTGCTGCTCTACAGAGGAGCTTGTTGTTCTATATTAGTGGTACAGGCTGCTCTACAGAGGAGCTTGTTGTTCTATATTAGTGGTACAGTAACTGCTGCTCTACAGAGGAGCTTGTTGTTCTATATTAGTGGTACAGTAACTGCTGCTCTACAGAGGAGCTTGTTGTTCTATATTAGTGGTACAGTAACTAATGCTCTACAGAGGAGCTTGTTGTTCTATATTAGTGGTACAGTAACTGCTGCTCTACAGAGGAGCTTGTTGTTCTAAATTAGTGGTACAGGCTGCTCTACAGAGGAGCTTGTTGTTCTATATTAGTGGTACAGGCTGCTCTACAGAGGAGCTTGTTGTTCTATATTAGTGGTACAGTAACTGCTGCTCTACAGAGGAGCTTGTTGTTCTATATTAGTGGTACAGGCTGCTCTACAGAGGAGCTTGTTGTTCTATATTAGTGGTACAGGCTGCTCTACAGAGGAGCTTGTTGTTCTATACTAGTGGTACAGTAACTGCTGCTCTACAGAGGAGCTTGTTGTTCTATATTCTCTGAGGGGTACAGTAACTGCTGCTCTACAGAGGAGCTTGTTGTTCTATATTAGTGGTACAGTAACTACTGCTCTACAGAGGAGCTTGTTGTTCTATATTAGTGGTACAGGCTGCTCTACAGAGGAGCTTGTTGTTCTATATTAGTGGTACAGGCTGCTCTACAGAGGAGCTTGTTGTTCTATATTAGTGGTACAGTAACTACTGCTCTACAGAGGAGCTTGTTGTTCTATATTAGTGGTACAGGCTGCTCTACAGAGGAGCTTGTTGTTCTATATTAGTGGTACAGTAACTGCTGCTCTACAGAGGAGCTTGTTGTTCTATATTAATGGTACAGTAACTGCTGCTCTACAGAGGAGCTTGTTGATCTATATTAGTGGTATAGTAACTGCTGCTCTACAGAGGAGCTTGTTGTTCTATATTAGTGGTACAGTAACTACTGCTCTACAGAGGAGCTTGTTGTTCTATATTAGTGGTACAGGCTGCTCTACAGAGGAGCTTGTTGTTCTATATTAGTGGTACAGTAACTACTGCTCTACAGAGGAGCTTGTTGTTCTATATTAGTGGTACAGGCTGCTCTACAGAGGAGCTTGTTGTTCTATATTAGTGGTACAGTAACTGCTGCTCTACGGAGGAGCTTGTTGTTCTATATTAGTGGTACAGTAACTGCTGCTCTACAGAGGAGCTTGTTGTTCTATATTAGTGGTACAGTAACTGCTGCTCTACAGAGGAGTGTGTTGTTCTATATTCTCTGAGGGGTACAGTAACTGTAGTGACACATATTCTGTCATTACTGTAGAACACTGTGGTTTTCTGATGATGGGAGTAGTTTTTCCCTCTGCACTAGACTATAATGATGCACTTCATTCTTCACTAGGACCCTGTGTGAAGACAGGTTTGTGGTGGTCACTCAGAGAGATAATCAGACATGTTTATGGTGGTCACTCAGAGAGATAATCAGACAGGTTTGTGGTGGTCACTCAGAGAGATAATCAGACAGGTTTGTGGTGGTCACTCAGAGAGATACCTAGACATGTTTATGGTGGTCACACAGAGAGATAATCAGACATGTTTATGGTGGTCACTCAGAGAGATACCTAGACAGGTTTATGGTGGTCACTCAGAGAGATAATCAGACATGTTTATGGTGGTCACTCAGAGAGATAATCAGACATGTTTATGGTGGTCACTCAGAGAGATAATCAGACAGGTTTGTGGTGGTCACTCAGAGAGATAATCAGACATGTTTATGGTGGTCACTCAGAGAGATAATCAGACAGGTTTGTGGTGGTCACTCAGAGAGATAATCAGACATGTTTATGGTGGTCACTCAGAGAGATAATCAGACATGTTTATGGTGGTCACTCAGAGAGATAATCAGACATGTTTATGGTGGTCACTCAGAGAGATACCTAGACATGTTTATGGTGGTCACTCAGAGAGATAAGCAGACATGTTTATGGTGGTCACTCAGAGAGATACCTAGACATGTTTATGGTGGTCACTCAGAGAGATAATCAGACATGTTTATGGTGGTCACTCAGAGAGATAATCAGACAGGTTTGTGGTGGTCACTCAGAGAGATAATCAGACAGGTTTGTGGTGGTCACTCAGAGAGATACCTAGACATGTTTATTGTGGTCACTCAGAGAGATAATCAGACATGTTTATGGTGGTCACTCAGAGAGATACCTAGACATATTTATGGTGGTCACTCAGAGAGATAATCAGACAGGTTTGTGGTGGTCACTCAGAGAGATAATCAGACATGTTTATGGTGGTCACTCAGAGAGATAATCAGACAGGTTTGTGGTGGTCACTCAGAGAGATAATCAGACATGTTTATGGTGGTCACTCAGAGAGATAATCAGACATGTTTATGGTGGTCACTCAGAGAGATACCTAGACATGTTTATGGTGGTCACTCAGAGAGATAAGCAGACATGTTTATGGTGGTCACTCAGAGAGATACCTAGACATGTTTATGGTGGTCACTCAGAGAGATAATCAGACATGTTTATGGTGGTCACTCAGAGAGATAATCAGACAGGTTTGTGGTGGTCACTCAGAGAGATAATCAGACAGGTTTGTGGTGGTCACTCAGAGAGATACCTAGACATGTTTATGGTGGTCACTCAGAGAGATAATCAGACATGTTTATGGTGGTCACTCAGAGAGATACCTAGACATATTTATGGTGGTCACTCAGAGAGATAATCAGACAGGTTTGTGGTGGTCACTCAGAGAGATAATCAGACATGTTTATGGTGGTCACTCAGAGAGATAATCAGACAGGTTTGTGGTGGTCACTCAGAGAGATAATCAGACAGGTTTGTGGTGGTCACTCAGAGAGATACCTAGACATGTTTATGGTGGTCACACAGAGAGATACCTAGACATGTTTATGGTGGTCACTCAGAGAGATAATCAGACATGTTTATGGTGGTCACTCAGAGAGATAATCAGACATGTTTATGGTGGTCACTCAGAGAGATAATCAGACATGTTTATGGTGGTCACTCAGAGAGATAATCAGACAGGTTTGTGGTGGTCACTCAGAGAGATAATCAGACAGGTTTGTGGTGGTCACTCAGAGAGATACCTAGACATGTTTATGGTGGTCACTCAGAGAGATAATCAGACAGGTTTGTGGTGGTCACTCAGAGAGATACCTAGACATGTTTATGGTGGTCACTCAGAGAGATACCTAGACATGTTTATGGTGGTCACTCAGAGAGATAATCAGACAGGTTTGTGGTGGTCACTCAGAGAGATACCTAGACATGTTTATGGTGGTCACTCAGAGAGATAATCAGACAGGTTTGTGGTGGTCACTCAGAGAGATAATCAGACATGTTTATGGTGCCCTGAGAGATACTTAAACATGTTTATGGTGGTCACTCAGAGAGATACTCCAATATATTTGTTGATCTCTCTCTCTCTCTCTCTCTCTCTCTGCCTCTCTCCCTCTCTCTCCCGCTCTCCTCCCTCCTCCTACTGACCCTTGGCCCTCCCTCCTCCCCTCTCCTCCTCTCTCTCTCGCTCTCTCTCACTCTCACTCTCGCTCTCGCTCTCTCTCTCTCTCTCTCTCTCTCTCTCTCTCTCTCTCTCTCTCTCTCTCTCTCTCTCTTTCTCTGTCTCTCTCGCTCTCTCTCTCGCTCTCTCTCTCTCTGTCTCTCTCTCTCTCCCTCTCCCTGTCTCTGTCTCTGTCCCTCTCTCTGTCTCTCTCTCTCT
Organism: Salvelinus fontinalis; assembly: GCF_029448725.1. Taxonomy (NCBI): domain Eukaryota; kingdom Metazoa; phylum Chordata; class Actinopteri; order Salmoniformes; family Salmonidae; genus Salvelinus; species Salvelinus fontinalis. Next base: position 3,823,109 of record NC_074666.1, on the reverse strand, counting down.
GTCTCTCTAGACTTTGGATGGCCAGAACATCTATAACGCGTGCTGTACTCTGCGTGTGGAGTTCTCCAAGCTGACCAGCCTGAATGTGAAGTACAACAACGACAAAAGCCGAGATTTCACCCGCCTGGACCTTCCCTCTGGAGATGGACAACCTACCATGGACCCTGCCTTGACTGCCGCCTTCGGTGAGACCAACGACGCTTATTACTTGGACCAGGAACAGTTAGCATTTCAACACTTAGCATTTCAGCACTTAGCATTTCAACACTTAGCATTTCCGATAGGAAAACACATCACAGTTAGCCACAATTTAAAGAGTCCCCTCCACATCCTGTCTGCCCCCGCCACTTCCTGTCATGTTCTCCACATCCTCTCTGTCCCCCCTACTTCATGTCTGCCCCCTCCACTTCCTGTCTGTCCCCTCCACGTCCTGTCTGTTACCTCCACTTCCTGTCTGTCCCCTACAATAAATTAATAGAAGTAGAAGAAGAAATGGACTACTTTAAAATGGAGAAAGCCCTCAATGGATCTGACCATGCGGTCACAGAAACCAATATAGCAAAAGATGCAACGAAGAGCCCTCTATCAACCTCTATGTTTCTGTCCCCTCCACTTCCTGCCTGTTTCTCACCTCTGGCCCATTCACAACCCACCCAATACGTGGTCATCAACATACAAACCTCTCTAATCTGAACGTTACTTCACTGGGATGTCAGTGAATGAGTGATGGTTTGAAAACACAGGTTGTGTTTTTGTTTTTTAAATCAATTTGAGTTGACTAATTTGGATAAGCATGTCCCTTAGGTAATGTAGTGGGGTAAAATGTATCATATATGATATTATATATACCTCACATGCAACCAGTGTTAGCCTATTAAAATGTTAATCTGACTTCATTTAACATTATTGTAAAATCATGTGCAATCAATTATTATCCGTTTAGCTAACTGAGAATGGCCATGGAAAGCGAATATCAAAGAACTTATTATTTAATAACTTTGTAAATGATAACATTACAAATCAAATCAAATGTTATTTGTCACATACACATGTTTAGCAGCTGTTATTGCGGATGAAGTGAAATGCTTGTGTTTCTAGCTGCAACAGTGCAGTAGTATCTTAACAATTTCACACAATACACACAAACCTAAAGTAAAGGAATGGAATTAAGAATATATAAATATATGGACGAGCAATGTCAGAGCGGTATAGACTAAGATACAGTAGAATAGAATACAGTATATACATATGAGTAATGTCAGAGCAGCATAGACTAAGATACAGTAGAATAGAATACAGTATATACATATGATATGAGTAATACATAGACTAAGATACAGTAGAATAGGATAGAATACAGTATATACATATGAGATGAGTAATACATACACTAAGATACAGTAGAATAGGATACAGTATATACATATGAGTAATGCAAAATATGTAAACATTATTAAAACCTCTACAGGATCGGCATGAGGTTGTAAGTAACTAGAACATTTCCCAGGACATAGACACATCTGATGTGGGAAGAAAGCTTAAATTCTTGTTAATCTAACTGCACTGTCCAATTTACAGTAGCTATTACAGTGAAATAATACCGTGCTATTGTTTGAGGAGAGTCGCACAGTTATGAACTTGAAAATATATCAATTAACCAAATAGGCACGGGGTGGCAGTGTAGTCTAGTGGTTAGAGCGTTGGACTAGTCACCGAAAGGTTGCTAGATCAAATCCCCGAGCTGACAAGGTAAAAATCTGTCGTCCTGAACAAGGCAGTTAACCCACTGTTCCTAGGCCGTCATTATGAATAAGAATTTGTTCTTAACTGACTTGCCTGCTTAAGTAATATGAAGGGCTGTCTTGATACAACATTTTGATCAGAAATTAATCCGTCTAAAACTTTGAACAAACACTGCTGCCATCTAGTGACTAAATTACGCCTAACTTGGAATAGTACATTATGGCCTTTTCTCTTGTATTTCAAAGAAGATGGGGGGGGGGGGGGGGGATAACGGTATTATCTTTGACCAGATCGAATGTGTTATATACTCCTACATAGGAGTAGAGGCGCTGTCTCCCCTTCTTCACCACACGGTCTGTGTGGGGTGGACCATCAGTGATGTGTACGCCAAGGAACTTGAAGCTTTCCACCTTCTCCACTGCGGTCCCGTCGATGTGGATGTGGATGGGGGGGGGGGTGCTCCCGCTGCTGTTTCCTGAAGTCCACGATCAGCTCCTTTGTTTTGTTGACGTTGAGTGAGAGGTTATTTTCCTGACACCATACTCCCAGAGCCCTCACTTCCTCCCTGTAGGCTGTCTCGTCATTGTTGGTGATCAAGCCTACAGCTGTTGTGTTGTCTGCAAACTTCATGATTGGCCACACAGTCATGGGTGAACAGGGAGTACAGGAGGGGGCTGATCACACACCCTTTTGAGGCCCCCGTGTTGAGGATCAGTGAAGTGGAGGTGTTGTTTCCTCTTGTCCTGATGGGTTAGGGCAGTGTGCAGTGTGATGGCGATTGCATCGTCTGTGGATCTATTGGGGCGGTAAGCAAATTGGAGTGGGTTTAGGGTGTCAGGTGGAGGTGGAGGGGATATGATCCTTGACTAGTCTCTCAAAGCACTTCATGATGACAGAAGTGAGTGCTACGGGGCGATAGTCATTTAGTTCAGTTACCTTTGCATTCTTTGGAATAGGAACAATGGTGGACATATTGAAGCATGTGGGGATAGCAGACTGGGATAGGGAGAGATTGAATATGTCCGTAAACACCCCAGCCAGCTGGTCTGCGCATGCTCTGAGGACGCAGCTAGGAAGCATTGCGAGGGTTAACACGCTTAAATGCCTTAGTTACGTCGGCCACGGAGAGGAGAGCCCACAGTCCTTGGTAGCGGGCCGCGTCGGTGGCACTGTGTTATCCTCAAAGCGGGGGAAGAAGGTGTTTAGCTTGTCTGGAAGCAAGACGTCGGTGTCCGCGACGTGGCTGGTTTTCCCTTTGTAGTCCGTGATTGTCTGTAGACCCTGCCACATACGTATTGTGTCTGAGCCGTTGAATTGCAACTCCACTTTGTCACTGTACTGACATTTTGCCTGTTTGATTGCCTTACAGAGGGAATAACTACTCTGTTTGTATTCGGCCAAATCCCCAGTCGCCTCGTCCCTTGTCATGGTTAAATGCAGTGGAAAGTGCTTTCAGGTTTGCGCGAATGCTGCCATCTATCCACGGTTTCTGGTGGATAGATGGCAGCCTATACACTTATACACTTCCTTCCTATACACATCACCTATACACTTCCTGATGAACTCAGTCACCGTATCCGTGTATTCGTCAATGTTATTTTCTCGGAACATATCTGCGTGATCAAAACAAACTTGAAGTGTGGATTCCGATTTGTCAGACCAGCGTTGAATAGACCTTAACACGGGTACTTCCTGTTTGAGTTTCTTCTAAGGGGAAGGGAGGAGCAAAATAGAGTCCTGATCTGATTTGTCGAAGGTAGGGCAGGGGAAAGCCTTGTAGGCATCCAGGAAGTTGGAGTAGCAGTGGTCGAGTGTTTTAGCAGCGCGAGTACTAAAGTCAATGTTTTGATAGAACTTCGGTAGGGTTTTCTTCAAGTTTTCTTTGTTAAAATCCCCAGCTACAATAAATGCGGCCTCAGGATATGTGGTTTCCAATTTGCATAAAGTCCAGTGAAGTTCTTTGAGGGCCGTCGTGGTATCAGCTTGAGGGGAAATATACACGGCAGTGACTATAACCGAAGAGAATTCTCTTGGGAAGTAATACGGTCGGCATTTGATTGTGAGGTATTCTAGGTCGGGTGAACAAAAGGACTTGAGTTCCTGTATGTTATCACAATCACACCATGAGTAGTTCATCATGAAACATACACCCCCGCACTTCTTCTTCCGGGGAGATATTTATTCCTGTCTGCGCGATGAACTGAGAACCCAACTGGCTGTACGGACTCAGCCAGTATATCCCCGAGAGAGCCATGTTTATGTGAAACAGAGTATGTTACAATCCCTGATGTCTCTCTGGAAGGAAATCCTCGCCCTGAGCTCGTCAATTTTATTATCCAGAGACTAAACATTAGCGAGTAATATACTAGGAAGCGGTGGGTGGTGTGCGCGTGCCTCATGAGTCGGACTAGAAGTCCACTCTGAATTTCTGTGCTAATAATGTAACAGTTATTGCCTAGGAGCTAGAAGCACAGCTGCCCTATCTGTCGGCGCCATCTTAGTGATTTTCCCATATCCGTTCCCATACTCGTTTGGTCAGATTACTTGTCACACCCATAAACAGCTCCAGCAGTAGTCAATCTGCTTATGCTGAAAAACCTTGTTAGTGCATAATGTCAAATTAACTTTTGAATTTTCAGTCTTTTTCGGTTTCAGACAAAAGCTAATATTTCATTTAAAACCAAATTTTTTTGGTGAATAGGCTTTGGTTAAAAGTGCACTAAATAGCAAATAGAGCACAGGTTGAACCTTTATCACACCTAGCTCTATGCTGTCACGAAACTTGTCGGTTCTGTAGTGTTACAAGAGAAGAGACTGCCTGTGTCCCAAATTGCACCTTATGCCCAATATAGTGCACTATTTAGGGAATAGGGTCTCATTTGGGAGGCACAAAACTCTCCTGTCTGAGAGGAAGGAATGCTTGTAGGGATTGAGCTTGCGAACATTCTTCTTTAATGAACTGTAAAACCTTCCAACATTTCATTTCCTGTATTGGCAGCCCGAACAACAAGACAACCCCCACAATGAGGAAATTGAAAAGCAGTGTCCCCTTTTGGGATTGCTTTGTGAGCAACGTGTATCATATGGAATAGCCTACTGTTTGTAGGGGCCTTGAATTTGAAAATTGGACAAGGGTCCAATTCACACACTTATCAAGACAACATCCCCGGTTATCCCGTACTGCCTCTGATCTAGCGGACTCACTAAACACACAACATCCCCGGTTATCCCGTACTGCCTCTGATCTAGCGGACTCACTAAACACACAACATCCCCGGTTATCCCGTACTGCCTCTGATCTAGCGGACTCAATAAACAGAGAACATCCCCGGTTATCCCGTACTGCCTCTGATCTAGCGGACTCACTAAACAGAGAACATCCCCGGTTATCCCGTACTGCCTCTGATCTAGCGGACTCACTAAACACACAACATCCCCGGTTATCCCGTACTGCCTCTGATCTAGCGGACTCACTAAACAGACAATATCCCCGGTTATCCCGTACTGCCTCTGATCTAGCGGACTCACTAAACACACAACATCCCCGGTTATCCCGTACTGCCTCTGATCTAGCGGACTCACTAAACAGAGAACATCCCCGGTTATCCCGTACTGCCTCTGATCTAGCGGACTCACTAAACAGAGAACATCCCCGGTTATCCCGTACTGCCTCTGATCTAGCGGACTCACTAAACACACAACATCCCCGGTTATCCCGTACTGCCTCTGATCTAGCGGACTCACTAAACACACAACATCCCCGGTTATCCCGTACTGCCTCTGATCTAGCGGACTCACTAAACAGAGAACATCCCCGGTTATCCCGTACTGCCTCTGATCTAGCGGACTCACTAAACAGAGAACATCCCCGGTTATCCCGTACTGCCTCTGATCTAGCGGACTCACTAAACACACAACATCCCCGGTTATCCCGTACTGCCTCTGATCTAGCGGACTCACTAAACACACAACATCCCCGGTTATCCCGTACTGCCTCTGATCTAGCGGACTCACTAAACACACAACATCCCCGGTTATCCCGTACTGCCTCTGATCTAGCGGACTCACTAAACACACAACATCCCCGGTTATCCCGTACTGCCTCTGATCTAGCGGACTCACTAAACAGAGAACATCCCCGGTTATCCCGTACTGCCTCTGATCTAGCGGACTCACTAAACACACAACATCCCCGGTTATCCCGTACTGCCTCTGATCTAGCGGACTCACTAAACACACAACATCCCCGGTTATCCCGTACTGCCTCTGATCTAGCGGACTCACTAAACACACAACATCCCCGGTTTTCCCGTACTGCCTCTGATCTGGAGGACTCACTAAACAGAGAACATCCCCGGTTATCCCGTACTGCCTCTGATCTGGAGGACTCACTAAACAGAGAACATCCCCGGTTATCCCGTACTGCCTCTGATCTAGCGGACTCACTAAACACACAACATCCCCGGTTATCCCGTACTGCCTCTGATCTAGCGGACTCACTAAACACACAACATCCCCGGTTATCCCGTACTGCCTCTGATCTAGCGGACTCACTAAACACACAACATCCCCGGTTATCCCGTACTGCCTCTGATCTAGCGGACTCACTAAACACACAACATCCCCGGTTATCCCGTACTGCCTCTGATCTAGCGGACTCACTAAACAGAGAACATCCCCGGTTATCCCGTACTGCCTCTGATCTAGCGGACTCACTAAACAGAGAACATCCCCGGTTATCCCGTACTGCCTCTGATCTAGCGGACTCACTAAACACACATGCGTCTTTTGTAAATTATGTCTTAAGTGTTGGAGTGTGCCCCTGGCTATCTGTAAATTGGTGCCATCTGGTTTGCTTAATATAAGGAATTTGAAATTATTTATACTTCGACTTTTACTTTTGATACTTAAGTATTTTTAAAACCCAATACTTTTAGACTTTTACTCAGGTCGTATTTTACTGGGTGACTTTCACTGTTGCTTGAGTTATTTTCTATTAATTAAGGTATCATTACTTTTACTCAAGTATGACAATTGGATACTTTTCCCACCAATGCTGGTTTGTCTGGCCTTTGGGATCTTGGGAAAATTAAGCACTTTGTAACAACTGCTGATGTAAAAATTATATATATTTTATACATTTGATTTATTGTGTTTCCAGGTGCTCCAGGTATCATCTCTTCGCCTTACGCTGGGGCAGCAGGTTTTGGCCCCGCTATCGGGTTCCCCCAAGCAGGTACGTACCACCCCACTATCAACCCCCATCCTGCCCCATACCCCCTATATAGGTAGGTACCACCCCACTATCACCCTCCTCCAGCCCCATACCCCCTATATAGGTAGGTACCACCCTCCTACTGCACCATACCCCCTATATAGGTAGGTACCACCCCCATCCTGCCCCACACCCCCTATATAGGTAGGTACCACCCTCCTCCAGCCCCACACCCCCTATATAGGTAGGTACCACTCTCCTCCTGCCCCATACCCCCTATATAGGTAGGTACACCCTCCTCCAGCCCCATACCCCCTATATAGGTAGGTACCACCCTCCTACTGCCCCATACCCCCTATATAGGTAGGTACCACTCTCCTCCTGCCCCACACCCCCTATATAGGTAGGTACCACTCTCCTCCTGCCCCATACCCCCTATATAGGTAGGTACCACCCTCCTCCTGCCCCACACCCCCTATATAGGTAGGTACCACTCTCCTCCAGCCCCATACCCCCTATATAGGTAGGTACCACCCTCCTCCTGCCCCATACCCCCTATATAGGTAGGTACCACCCTCTTCCTGCCCCACACCCCCTATATAGGTAGGTACCTCCCTCCTACTGCACCATACCCCCTATATAGGTAGGTACCACCCCCATCCTGCCCCATACCCCCTATATAGGTAGGTACCACCCTCCTCCTGCCCCACACCCCCTATATAGGTAGGTACCACCCTCCTACTGCACCATACCCCCTATATAGGTAGGTACCACCCCCATCCTGCCCCATACCCCCTATATAGGTAGGTACCACCCCCATCCTGCCCCATACCCCCTATATAGGTAGGTACCACCCCCATCCTGCCCCATACCCCCTATATAGGTAGGTACCACCCCCATCCTGCCCCATACCCCCTATATAGGTAGGTACCACCCCCATCCTGCCCCATACCCCCTATATAGGTAGGTACCACCCTCCTCCTGCCCCACACCCCCTATATAGGTAGGTACCACCCTCCTACTGCACCATACCCCCTATATAGGTAGGTACCACCCCCATCCTGCCCCATACCCCCTATATAGGTAGGTACCACCCTCTTCCTGCCCCACACCCCCTATATAGGTAGGTACCACCCTCCTCCTGCCCCACACCCCCTATATAGGTAGGTACCACCCTCCTCCTGCCCCATACCCCCTATATAGGTAGGTACCACCCTCCTCCAGCCCCACACCCCCTATATAGGTAGGTACCACCCTCCTCCAGCCCCATACCCCCTATATAGGTAGGTACCACCCTCCTCCAGCCCCATACCCCCTATATAGGTAGGTACCACCCTCCTCCTGCCCCATACCCTCTATATAGGTAGGTACCACCTTCTTCCTGCCCCATACCCCCTATATAGGTAGGTACCACTCTCCTACAGCCCCACACCCCCTATATAGGTAGGTACCACCCTCTTCCTGCCCCATACCCCCTATATAGGTAGGTACCACCCCACTATCACCCCCATCCTGCCCCACACCCCTTATACAGACAGGTACCACCCTCCTCCAGCCCCATACCCCCTATATAGGTAGGTACACCCCACTATCACCCCCATCCGGCCCCACACCCCTTATACAGACAGGTACCACCCTCCTCCAGCCCCACACCCCCTATATAGGTAGGTACCACCCCACTATCACCCCCATCCTGCCCCACACCCCTTATACAGACAGGTATCACCCTCCTCCAGCCCCATACCCCCTATATAGGTAGGTACACCCCACTATCACCCCCATCCGGCCCCACACCCCTTATACAGACAGGTACTATCATAGAAAATACAATCACTAGAACGTTGTCAGTCCCTCAGACCACGGCAGCCCCATTGACTTGACTGGAGAATCATGTTCTAGTGTTTCTATTTTTATGAGTACATAATCTCAACCATCATCATCATCATCATCCTCCCACTCTCCGACTGTCCCAAATGCACTGGGACACAGTCGGAGAGGGGAGGAACACAAATGGCCCTCCCTCCTCCCCTCTCCTCCCTACTCCAACTGACCCTGGGCCCTCTCTCCTTCTACTGACCCTGGGCCCTCCCTCCTCCCCTCTCCTCCTCCCCTCTCCTCCCTCCTCCTACTGACTCTGGGCCCTCCCTCCTCCCCTCTCCTACTGACCCTCCCCTCTCCCCCTACTGACCCTGGGCCCTCCCCTCTCCTACTGACCCTCCCCTCTCCTCCTCTCTCTCCTCCCTCCTCCTACTGACCCCTCCCTCCTCCCCTCTCCTCCTCTCTCTCCTCCCTCCTCCTACTGACCCTGGGCCCTCCCCCCTCCCCTCTCCTCCTCTCTCTCCTCCCTCCTCCTACTGACCCTGGGCCCTCCCCCCTCCCATCTCCTCCTCTCTCTCCTCCCTCCTCCTACTGACCCTGAGCCCCCTCCCCTCTCCTCCTCTCTCTCCTCCCTCCTCCTACTGACCCTGGGCCCTCCCCTCTCCTCCTCTCTCTCCTCCCTCCTCCTACTGACCCTGGGCCCTCCCCCCTCCCCTCTCCTCCTCTCTCTCCTCCCTCCTCCTACTGACCCTGGGCCCTTCCCCCTCCCCTCTCCTCCTCTCCCTCCTCCCTCCTCCTACTGACCCTGGGCCCTCCCCCCTCCCCTCTCCTCCTCTCTCTCCTCCCTCCTCCTACTGACCCTGGGCCCTCCCTCCCCTCTCCTCCTCTCTCTCCTCCCTCCTCCTACTGACCCTGAGCCCCCTCCCCTCTCCTCCTCTCTCTCCTCCCTACTCCTACTGACCCTGGGCCCTCCCCCCTCCCCTCTCCTCCTCTCTCTCCTCCCTCCTCCTACTGACCCTGGGCCCTCCCTCCTCCCCTCTCCTACTGACCCTGGGCCCTCCCCTCTCCTCCTCTCTCTCCTCCCTCCTCCTACTGACCCTGGGCCCTCCCTCCTCCCCTCTCCTACTGACCCTCCCCTCTCCCCCTACTGACCCTGGGCCCTCCTCCCTCCCCTCTCCTCCTCTCTCTCCTCCCTCCTCCTACTGACCCTGAGCCCTCCCTCCCCTCTCCTCCTCTCTCTCCTCCCTCCTCCTACTGACCCTCGGCTCTCTCCTCCTCTCTCTCCTCCCTCCTCCTACTGACCCTGGGCCCTCCCCCCTCCCCTCTCCTCTCTCTCATCCCTCCTCCTACTGACCCTGGGCCCTCCCCCCTCCCCTCTCCTCCTCTCTCTCCTCCCTCCTCCTACTGACCCTGGGCCCTCCCTCCCCTCTCCTCCTCTCTCTCCTCCCTCCTCCTCCCTCCTCCTACTGACCCTCGGCCCTCCCCCCTCCCCTCTCCTCCTCTCTCTCCTCCCTCCTCCTACTGACCCTGAGCCCCCTCCCCTCTCCTCCTCTCTTTCCTCCCTACTCCTACTGACCCTGGGCCCTCCTCCCTCCTCTAGTAGGCCCGCCCTTTGACCTGCTATCGTGCGTGCCCCCAGGTCTGTCCATGCACACGATGACCGGCGCTCTGGGACCCCTTGCCATGCCAGGCTCAATCTCGGGACGGATGACCCTGCACGGCATGGCCCCCATCGCTGTTCACGCCGTTCTCCTTGTCTCCAACCTCAACCCTGATGTGAGTGACCCTCCCCTCCCCCGGCTCACCTGTAACCCCCCCCCAACTCCTCTTTATCGTTTGTGCTCTTGCCAACGCCATTGCTCAATGTCAAGTTAAACATTTGGCATTACAATGAATGTTGACCTAATAGCACAAACAGATCTGGAACCAGGCTACCCTTGCAAAACTCTCAGAACATGCCACACACCAACCCGCCCAAAACAGACATAAAATACCACACTTTCCAGATAACTAAATGTTACTAACTTGGTGAGAAGGGACACTTTACAGATAACTAAATGTTACTGACTTGGTGAGAAGGGACACTTTACAGATAACTAAATGTTACTGACTTGGTGAGAAGGGACACTTTACAGATAACGAAATGTTACTGACTTGGTGAGAAGGGACACTTTACAGATAACTAAATGTTACTGACTTGGTGAGAAGGGACACTTTACAGATAACGAAATGTTACTGACTTGGTGAGAAGGGACACTTTACAGATAACGAAATGTTACTGACTTGGTGAGAAGGGACACTTTACAGATAACGAAATGTTACTGACTTGGTGAGAAGGGACACTTTACAGATAACTAAATGTTACTGACTTGGTGAGAAGGGACACTTTACAGATAACGAAATGTTACTGACTTGGTGAGAAGGGACACTTTACAGATAACTAAATGTTACTGACTTGGTGAGAAGGGACACTTTACAGATAACGAAATGTTACTGACTTGGTGAGAAGGGACACTTTACAGATAACTAAATGTTACTGACTTGGTGAGAAGGGACACTTTACAGATAACGAAATGTTACTGACTTGGTGAGAAGGGACACTTTACAGATAACTAAATGTTACTGACTTGGTGAGAAGGGACACTTTACAGATGACTAAATGTTACTGACTTGGTGAGAAGGGACACTTTACAGATAACTAAATGTTACTGACTTGGTGAGAAGGGACACTTTCCAGATAACTAAATGTTACTGACTTGGTGAGAAGGGATATGACGTATGAACAGATAGAAGCTGATGTTAGAATCTAATAGTGCTTAGGGATACTTCCTGGTCAATATCATGTTGTCTTCTCTGCTGGGCTGCAATCATTCAAGAGTTTCACGTTAGTAGCTGCTCTCTCTATCTGTGTCAGCGGCAGTTGATGTCACGAGACACGACCTGAGGTTGTGTCCCAAATCCCACCCTATTACCTATGTAGTGCACTACTTTTCACCAGGGCCCACTACATAGGTAGTAGGGTGGGATTTGGGAGTGGGTAGTGGTGAATAGCTGGGTCTTATCTGATTCTCCAGCTAGATAAGCAGCATTAGGGCTGGGCCGTTGCTGGCTGGCTCGGCCGTTGCTGGCTGGCTGGGCCGCTTCTGGCTGGCTGGGCCGCTGCTGGCTGGGCCGCTGCTGGCTGGCTGGGCCGCTGCTGGCTGGCTGGGCCGCTGCTGGCTGGCTCGGCCGCTGCTGGCTGGCTGGGCCGCTGCTGGCTGGGCCGCTGCTGGCTGGCTGGGCCGCTGCTGGCTGGCTGGCTAGGCCGCTGCTTGCTGGCTGGCTGGGCCGCGGCTGGCTGGCTGTGTGTGATGATGATGATGCAAGGGAAAGGGAAGGTACATGCTTGGTTGGTTTCTGTATCACCACACCAGCGCACCAGTATTACCTTCACTTGAGCAGTTGACTGACTTCCTGTTTCTTCTCCCTGCAGAGCATATCACCACACGGACTCTTCATCCTATTTGGTAAGGCCATTTAGTAATGGGTGTGGTTGTCATTCACTGCATAGCTCTGTGTGTGTGGCTACCATGGTTACTGTGCCTTTTATGCTAACTGTGATTGGCTGATAAGTATACTTCCTGTCCTGTCTGTTTAGATACTGACATCTGCTTGTCATCCCACACCCCTCTATCCTTCTATCTCCCCGTAACTCTCAGCATTATACAATGAAGGGAAATAATCTTGCTTTTGGCAATGTAAACACACGTTTCCCATGCCAATAAAGCCCCTTTTGAATTTAATTTAAATAATGTATGTACTTCACACTCTTCTGTCCCTCACTCTCTCTCTTTCTATGCCTTCCCTCTATCTCTTCTCTTTCTCTCTTCCCTCCCCACTCTCTCGTTCTATCCCTTCCCTCCCACTCTCTCGTTCTATCTCTTCCCTCCCCACTCTCTCGTTCTATCTCTTCCCTCCCACTCTCTCGTTCTATCTCTTCCCTCCCACTCTCTCGTTCTATCCCTTCCCTCCCACTCTCTCGTTCTATCTCTTCCCTCCCCACTCTCTCGTTCTATCTCTTCCCCCCCACTCTCTCGTTCTATCCCTTCCCTCCCACTCTCTCGTTCTATCTCTTCCCTCCCCACTCTCTCGTTCTATCTCTTCCCTCCCACTCTCTCGTTCTATCTCTTCCCTCCCCACTCTCTCGTTCTATCCCTTCCCTCCCACTCTCTCGTTCTATCTCTTCCCTCCCCACTCTCTCGTTCTATCTCTTCCCTCCCACTCTCTCGTTCTATCTCTTCCCTCCCACTCTCTCGTTCTATCTCTTCCCTCCCCACTCTCTCGTTCTATCTCTTCCCTCCCACTCTCTCGTTCTATCTCTTCCCTCCCCACTCTCTCGTTCTATCTCTTCCCTCCCCACTCTCTCGTTCTATCTCTTCCCTCCCCACTCTCTCGTTCTATCTCTTCCCTCCCACTCTCTCGTTCTATCCCTTCCCTCCCCACTCTCTCGTTCTATCTCTTCCCTCCCACTCTCTCGTTCTATCCCTTCCCTCCCACTCTCTCGTTCTATCTCTTCCCTCCCCACTCTCTCGTTCTATCTCTTCCCTCCCACTCTCTCGTTCTATCTCTTCCCTCCCCACTCTCTCGTTCTATCTCTTCCCCCCCACTCTCTCGTTCTATCCCTTCCCTCCCACTCTCTCGTTCTATCTCTTCCCTCCCCACTCTCTCGTTCTATCCCTTCCCTCCCACTCTCTCGTTCTATCTCTTCCCTCCCCACTCTCTCGTTCTATCTCTTCCCTCCCCACTCTCTCGTTCTATCTCTTCCCCCCCACTCTCTCGTTCTATCCCTTCCCTCCCACTCTCTCGTTCTATCTCTTCCCTCCCCACTCTCTCGTTCTATCTCTTCCCCCCCACTCTCTCGTTCTATCCCTTCCCTCCCACTCTCTCGTTCTATCTCTTCCCTCCCCACTCTCTCGTTCTATCCCTTCCCTCCCACTCTCTCGTTCTATCTCTTCCCTCCCCACTCTCTCGTTCTATCTCTTCCCCCCCACTCTCTCGTTCTATCCCTTCCCTCCCACTCTCTCGTTCTATCTCTTCCCTCCCCACTCTCTCGTTCTATCTCTTCCCTCCCACTCTCTCGTTCTATCTCTTCCCTCCCACTCTCTCGTTCTATCTCTTCCCTCCCACTCTCTCGTTCTATCTCTTCCCTCCCACTCTCTCGTTCTATCCCTTCCCTCCCACTCTCTCGTTCTATCTCTTCCCTCCCCACTCTCTCGTTCTATCTCTTCCCTCCCCACTCTCTCGTTCTATCCCTTCCCTCCCACTCTCTCGTTCTATCTCTTCCCTCCCCACTCTCTCGTTCTATCTCTTCCCTCCCACTCTCTCGTTCTATCTCTTCCCTCCCACTCTCTCGTTCTATCTCTTCCCTCCCACTCTCTCGTTCTATCTCTTCCCTCCCACTCTCTCGTTCTATCCCTTCCCTCCCACTCTCTCGTTCTATCCCTTCCCTCCCACTCTCTCGTTCTATCCCTTCCCTCCCACTCTCTCGTTCTATCCCTTCCCTCCCACTCTCTCGTTCTATCTCTTCCCTCCCACTCTCTCGTTCTATCTCTTCCCTCCCCACTCTCTCGTTCTATCTCTTCCCTCCCACTCTCTCGTTCTATCTCTTCCCTCCCCACTCTCTCGTTCTATCTCTTCCCTCCCACTCTCTCGTTCTATCTCTTCCCCCCCACTCTCTCGTTCTATCCCTTCCCACTCTCTCGTTCGATCCCTTCCCTCTATCCCGTCTCTCTTTCTCTCTAGGGGTGTATGGTGATGTGCATCGGGTCAAAATTCTGTTCAACAAGAAAGAGAATGCCTTAATCCAGATGGCCGACGCTACTCAGGCACAGCTTGGTGAGAGAACAGATCCTACTGTTTTAATACTGAGAGAATAGATCCTACTGTTTTAATACTGAGAGAACAGATCCTACTGTTTTAATACTGAGACAACAGATCCTACTGTTTTAATAGTGAGAGAATAGATCCTACTGTTTTAATACTGAGAGAACAGATCCTACTGTTTTAATACTGAGAGAACAGATCCTACTGTTTTAATAGTGAGAGAATAGATCCTACTGTTTTAATACTGAGAGAACAGATCCTACTGTTTTAATACTGAGAGAACAGATCCTACTGTTTTAATAGTGAGAGAATAGATCCTACTGTTTTAATACTGAGAGAACAGATCCTACTGTTTTAATAGTGAGAGAACAGATCCTACTGTTTTAATACTGAGAGAACAGATCCTACTGTTTTAATACTGAGAGAACAGATCCTACTGTTTTAATAGTGAGAGAATAGATCCTACTGTTTTAATACTGAGAGAACAGATCCTACTGTTTTAATACTGAGAGAACAGATCCTACTGTTTTAATAGTGAGAGAATAGATCCTACTGTTTTAATACTGAGAGAACAGATCCTACTGTTTTAATACTGAGACAACAGATCCTACTGTTTTAATACTGAGAGAATAGATCCTACTGTTTAAATACTGAGAGAACAGATCCTACTGTTTAAATACTGAGAGAACAGATCCTACTGTTTAAATACTGAGAGAACAGATCCTACTGTTTTAATAATGAGACAACAGATCCTACTGTTTTAATACTGAGAGAACAGATCCTACTGTTTTAATACTGAGAGAATAGATCCTACTGTTTTAATAATGAGACAACAGATCCTACTGTTTTAATACTGAGAGAACAGATCCTACTGTTTAAATACTGAGAGAACAGATCCTACTGTTTTAATACTGAGACAACAGATCCTACTGTTTTAATAATGAGAGAACAGATCCTACTGTTTTAATACTTTTGGGATTTTGGGGGGATTTGTCTCATTTGATTTACACAACATACCTACCACTTTGAAGATGCAAAATAGTTTTTATTGTGAAACAAGAAATAAGACAAAAAAAAACAGAAAACTTGAGCGTGCATAACTATTCACCCCCCAAAAGTCAATACTTTGTAGAGCTGCCTTTTGCAGTAATTACAACTGCAAGTCTCTTGGGGTATGTCTCTGTAAGCTTGGCACATCTAGCCACTGGGATTTTTGCCCATTCTTCAAGGCAAAACTGCACCAGCTCCTTCAAGTTGGATGGGTTCCGCTGGTGTACAGACATCTTTAAGTCATACTACAGATTCTCAATGGATTGAGGTCTGGGCTTTGACTAGCCCATTCCAAGATATTTAAATGTTTCCCCTTAAACCACTTGAGTGTTGCTTTAGCAGTATGCTTAGGGTCATTGTCCTGCTGGAATGTGAACCTCCGTCCCAGTCTCAAATCTCTGGAAGACTGAAACAGGTTTCCCTCAAGAATTTCCCTGCATTTAGCACCGTCCATCATTCCTCCAATTCTGAACAGTTTCCCAGTCCCTGCCGATGAAAAACATCCCCACAGAATGATGCTGCCACCACCATGCTTCACTGTGGGGATGGTATTCTAGGGGTGATGAGAGGTGTTGGGTTTGCGCCAGACATAGCATTTTCCTTGATGGACAAAAAGCGAAATTTTTGTCTCACCTGACCAGAGTACCTTCTTCCATATTTTTGGGGAGTCTCCCACATGCCTTTTGGCGAACAACAAATGTGTTTGCTTATTTATTTCTTCAAGCAATGGCTTTTGTCTGGCCACTCTTCCGTAAAGCCCAGCTCTGTGGAGTGTACGGCTTAAAGTGGTCCTATGGACAGATACTCCAATCTCCGCTGTGGAGCTTTGCAGCTCCTTCAGGGTAATCTTTGGTCTCTTTGTTGCCTCTCTGATTAATGCCCTCCTTGCCTGGTCCGTGAGTTTTTGTGGGCGGCCCTCTCTCGGCAGGTTTGTTGTGGTGCCATATTCTTTTCATTTTTTAATAATGTATTTAATGGTGCTCCGTGGGATGATCAAAGTTTCTGATATTTTTTTATAACCCAACCCTGATCTGTACTTCTCCACAACTTTGTCCCTGACCTGTTTGGAGAGCTCCTTGGTCTTCATGGTGCCGCTTGCTTGGTGGTGCCCCTTGCTTAGTGGTGTTGCAGACTCTGGGGCCTTTCAGAACAGGTGTATATATACTGAGATCATGTGACAGATCATGGAGACACTTAGATTGCACACAGGTGGACTTTATTATGTGACTTCTGAAGGTAATTAGTTGCACCAGATCTTATTTAGGGGCTTCATAGCAAAGGGGGTGAATACATATTCACACACCACTTTTCTTCTTTTTTTGAGAGAGAGAATTTTTTGAAACAAGTCATTTTTTTCATTTCACTTCACCAATTTGGACTATTTTGTGTATGTCATTACATGAAATCCAAATAAAAATAAATTTAAATTACAGGTTGTAATGCAACAAAATAGTTGATTTAATGGTCTTACAGTTGATTTAATTATATAATGTACTACGGTTGATTTAATAATATTATGTACTACAGTTGATTTAATTATATTATGTACTACAGTTGATTTAATGGTCTTATGTACTACAGTTGATTTAATTATATAATGTACTACAGTTGATTTAAGGGTCTTATGTACTACAGTTGATTTAATTATATTATGTACTACAGTTGATTTAATTATATAATGTTTTACAGTTGATTTAATTATATTATGTACTACAGTTGATTTAATGGTCTTATGTACTACAGTTGATTTAATGATATTATGTACTACAGTTGATTTAATTATATTATGTACTAGAGTTGATTTAATTATATTATGTACTACAGTTGATTTAATGATATTATGTACTACAGTTGATTTAATGATATTAGGTACTACAGTTGATTTAATTATATTATGTACTACAGTTGATTTAATTATATTATGTACTACAGTTGATTTAATGGTCTTATGTACTACAGTTGATTTAATTATATAATGTACTACAGTTGATTTAATTATATTATGTACTACAGTTGATTTAATGTTCTTATGTACTACAGTTGATTTAATTATATTATGTACTACAGTTGATTTAATTATATTATGTACTACAGTTGATTTAATTATATAATGTACTACAGTTGATTTAATTATATTATGTACTACAGTTGATTTAATTATATTATGTACTACAGTTGATTTAATTATATTATGTACTACAGTTGATTTAATTATATTATGTACTACAGTTGATTTAATGGTCTTATGTACTACAGTTGATTTAATTATATAATGTACTACAGTTGATTTAATTATATTATGTACTACAGTTGATTTAATGTTCTTATGTACTACAGTTGATTTAATTATATTATGTACTACAGTTGATTTAATTATATTATGTACTACAGTTGATTTAATTATATTATGTACTACAGTTGATTTAATTATATAATGTACTACAGTTGATTTAATGGTCTTATGTACTACAGTTGATTTAATTATATTATGTACTACAGTTGATTTAATGGTCTTATGTACTACAGTTGATTTAATGATCTTATGTACTACAGTTGATTTAATTATATTATGTACTACAGTTGAATTCATTATATAATGTTTTACAGTTGATTTAATTATATTATGTACTACAGTTGATTTAATTATATAATGTTTTACAGTTGATTTAATTATATTATGTACTACAGTTGATTTAATGATCTTATGTACTACAGTTGATTTAATGATCTTATGTACTACAGTTGATTTAATTATATAATGTACTACAGTTGATTTAATGGTCTTATGTACTACAGTTGATTTAATGATCTTATGTACTACAGTTGATTTAATGATCTTATGTACTACAGTTGATTTAATTATATTATGTACTACAGTTGATTTAATTATATTATGTACTACAGTTGATTTAATTATATAATGTTTTACAGTTGATTTAATTATATTATGTACTACAGTTGATTTAATTATATAATGTTTTACAGTTGATTTAATTATATTATGTACTACAGTTGATTTAATGATCTTATGTACTACAGTTGATTTAATTATATAATGTTTTACAGTTGATTTAATTATATAATGTTTTACAGTTGATTTAATTATATAATGTTTTACAGTTGATTTAATGATCTTATGTACTACAGTTGATTTAATGATCTTATGTACTACAGTTGATTTAATTATATTATGTACTACAGTTGATTTAATGATCTTATGTACTACAGTTGATTTAATTATATTATGTTTTACAGTTGATTTAATTATATTATGTACTACAGTTGATTTAATTATATAATGTTTTACAGTTGATTTAATTATATTATGTACTACAGTTGATTTAATGATCTTATGTACTACAGTTGATTTAATGGTCTTATGTACTACAGTTGATTTAATTATATTATGTACTACAGTTGATTTAATTATATTATGTACTACAGTTGATTTAATTATATTATGTACTACAGTTGATTTAATTATATAATGTTTTACAGTTGATTTAATTATATTATGTACTACAGTTGAGTTAATTATATTATGTACTACAGTTGATTTAATGGTCTTATGTACTACAGTTGATTTAATGGTCTTATGTACTACAGTTGATTTAATGATCTTATGTACTACAGTTGATTTAATTATATTATGTACTACAGTTGATTTAATGATATTATGTACTACAGTTGATTTAATTATATTATGTTTTACAGTTGATTTAATTATATTATGTACTACAGTTGATTTAATTATATAATGTACTACACTGGTTTTTATGTAGGCCTCCTGTTTATGTCAGATGTCCTTGAGTGCCCTAAAAGGTGTCAGCCAAATAAAAAATATTACTATTTTATTATAAATATTTATGTCCATCAGTCTGTACCATGTCTGACTCTTCTCCTCTCCTCCCCCAGCGATGTCCCATCTGAACGGCCAGCGGCTGCACGGTAAGGTGATCAGAGTGACCATCTCTAAGCACCAGACGGTCCAGCTGCCCAGGGAGGGACAGGAAGACCAGGGCCTCACTAAAGACTTCAGCGGCTCCCCGCTGCACCGCTTCAAGAAGCCTGGATCCAAGAACTTTCAGAACATCTTCCCTCCCTCTGCCACCCTCCATCTATCCAACATCCCGTGAGATTCACTATACCTCCCTCCTCCCCCTCTCCAACTATACCTCCCTTCTCCCCCTCTCCAACTATACCTCCCTCCTCCCCCTCTCCAACTATACCTCTCTCCTCCCCCTCTCCAACTATACCTCTCTCCTCCCCCTCTCCAACTATACCTCCCTCCTCCCCCTCTCCAACTATACCTCCCTCCTCCCCCTCTCCAACTATACCTCTCTCCTCCCCCTCTCCAACTATACCTCCCTCCTCCCCCTCTCCAACTATACCTCCCTCCTCCCCCTCTCCAACTATACCTCCCTCCTCCCCCTCTCCAACTATACCTCCCTCCTCCCCCTCTCCAACTATACCTCCCTCCTCCCTCTCTCCAACTATACCTCTCTCCTCCCCCTCTCCAACTATACCTCCCTCCTCCCCCTCTCCAACTATACCTCCCTCCTCCCCAACTATACCTCCCTCCTCCCCCTCTCCAACTATACCTCCCTCCTCCCCCTCTCCAACTATACCTCCCTCCTCCCCCTCTCCAACTATACCTCTCTCCTCCCCCTCTCCAACTATACCTCCCTTCTCCCCCTCTCCAACTATACCTCCCTCCTCCCCCTCTCCAACTATACCTCCCTCCTCCCCCTCTCCAACTATACCTCCCTCCTCCCTCTCTCCAACTATACCTCTCTCCTCCCCCTCTCCAACTATACCTCCCTCCTCCCCCTCGCCAACTATACCTCCCCCTCTCCAACTATACCTCCCTCCTTCCTCCTCCCCCTCTCCAACTATACCTCTCTCCTCCCCCTCTCCAACTATACCTCCCTCCTCCCCCTCTCCAACTATACCTCCCTCCTCCCCCTCTCCAACTATACCTCCCTCCTCCCCCTCTCCAACTATACCTCCCTCCTCCCCCTCTCCAACTATACCTCCCTCCTCCCCCTCTCCAACTATACCTCTCTCCTCCCCCTCTCCAACTATACCTCCCTTCTCCCCCTCTCCAACTATACCTCTCTCCTCCCCCTCTCCAACTATACCTCCCTCCTCCCCCTCTCCAACTATACCTCCCTCCTCCCCCTCTCCAACTATACCTCTCTCCTCCCCCTCTCCAACTATACCTCTCGCCTCCCCCTCTCCAACTATACCTCCCTCCTTCCTTCCTCCTCCCTCTCGCCAAATATACAGAGACTATACTCCTTCAGTATACTGTATAGGCTGTATTCCTGCAGTATACTGTAGAGGCTGTACTCCTGCAGTATACTGTATAGGCTGTACTCCTGCAGTATACTGTATAGGCTGTATTCCTGCAGTATACTGTATAGGCTGTATTCCTGCAGTATACTGTAGAGGCTAGGCTGTATTCCTGCAGTATACTGTAGAAGCTGTATTCCTGCAGTATACTGTAGAGGCTGTACTCCTGCAGTATACTGTATAGGCTGTATTCCTGCAGTATACTGTAGAGGCTGTATTCCTGCAGTATACTGTAGAAGCTGTATTCCTGCAGTATACTGTAGAGGCTGTACTCCTGCAGTATACTGTATAGGCTGTATTCCTGCAGTATACTGTAGAGGCTGTATTCCTGCAGTATACTGTATAGGCTATATTCCTGCAGTATACTGTAGAGGCTGTATTCCTGCAGTATACTGTAGAGGCTGTATTCCTGCAGTATACTGTAGAGGCTGTATTCCTGCAGTATACTGTAGAGGCTGTATTCCTGCAGTATACTGTAGAGGCTGTATTCCTGCAGTATACTGTAGAGGCTGTATTCCTGCAGTATACTGTAGAGGCTGTATTCCTGCAGTATACTGTAGAGGCTGTATTCCTGCAGTATACTGTAGAGGCTGTATTCCTGCAGTATACTGTAGAGGCTGTATTCCTGCAGTATACTGTATAGGCTGTATTCCTGCAGTATACTGTATAGGCTGTATTCCTGCAGTATACTGTAGAGGCTAGGCTGTATTCCTGCAGTATACTGTATAGGCTGTATTCCTGCAGTATACTGTATAGGCTGTATTCCTGCAGTATACTGTAGAGGCTAGGCTGTATTCCTGCAGTATACTGTAGAGGCTGTATTCCTGCAGTATACTGTATAGGCTGTACTCCTGCAGTATACTGTAGAGGCTAGGCTGTATTCCTGCAGTATACTGTAGAGGCTGTATTTCTGCAGTATACTGTAGAGGCTGTACTCCTGCAGTATACTGTAGAGGCTGTATTCCTGCAGTATACTGTAGAGGCTGTATTCCTGCAGTATACTGTATAGGCTGTATTCCTGCAGTATACTGTAGAGGCTAGGCTGTATTCCTGCAGTATACTGTAGAGGCTAGGCTGTATTCCTGCAGTATACTGTAGAGGCTGTATTCCTGCAGTATACTGTAGAGGCTGTATTCCTGCAGTGTACTGTAGAGGCTGTATTCCTGCAGTATACTGTAGAGGCTGTATTCCTGCAGTATACTGTAGAGGCTGTACTCCTGCAGTATACTGTAGAGACTGTACTCCTGCAGTATACTGTAGAGGCTGTATTCCTGCAGTATACTGTAGAGGCTGTATTCCTGCAGTATACTGTATAGGCTATATTCCTGCAGTATACTGTAGAGGCTAGGCTGTACTCCTTCAGTATACTGTAGAGGCTGTATTCCTGCAGTATACTGTAGAGGCTAGGCTGTATTCCTGCAGTATACTGTAGAGGCTGTATTCCTGCAGTATACTGTAGAGGCTGTAATCCTGCAGTAAACTGTAGAGGCTGTATTCCTGCAGTATACTGTAGAGGCTATATTCCTGCAGTATACTGTAGAGGCTAGGCTGTACTCCTTCAGTATACTGTAGAGGCTGTATTCCTGCAGTATACTGTAGAGGCTAGGCTGTATTCCTGCAGTATACTGTAGAGGCTGTATTCCTGCAGTATACTGTAGAGGCTGTATTCCTGCAGTATACTGTAGAGGCTGTATTCCTGCAGTATACTGTAGAGACTGTATTCCTGCAGTATACTGTAGAGGCTGTACTCCTGCAGAATACTGTAGAGGCTGTACTCCTGCAGTATACTGTAGAGGCTGTACTCCTGCAGTAAACTGTATAGGCTGTATTCCTGCAGTATACTGTAGAGGCTGTATTCCTGCAGTATACTGTAGAGACTGTATTCCTGCAGTATACTGTAGAGGCTGTATTCCTGCAGTATACTGTAGAGGCTGTATTCCTGCAGTATACTGTAGAGGCTGTATTCCTGCAGTATACTGTAGAGACTGTACTCCTGCAGTATACTGTAGAGGCTGTATTCCTGCAGTATACTGTAGAGGCTGTATTCCTGCAGTATACTGTAGAGGCTGTATTCCTGCAGTATACTGTAGAGGCTAGGCTGTACTCCTTCAGTATACTGTAGAGGCTGTATTCCTGCAGTATACTGTATAGGCTATATTCCTGCAGTATACTGTAGAGGCTAGGCTGTACTCCTTCAGTATACTGTAGAGGCTGTATTCCTGCAGTATACTGTAGAGGCTGTATTCCTGCAGTATACTGTAGAGGCTGTATTCCTGCAGTATACTGTAGAGGCTGTATTCCTGCAGTATACTGTAGAGGCTGTATTCCTGCAGTATACTGTAGAGGCTGTATTCCTGCAGTATACTGTAGAGGCTGTACTCCTGCAGTATACTGTAGAGGCTGTACTCCTGCAGTATACTGTAGAGGCTGTATTCCTGCAGTATACTGTATAGAGGCTGTATTCCTGCAGTATACTGTAGAGGCTGTATTCCTGCAGTATACTGTAGAGGCTGTATTCCTGCAGTATACTGTAGAGGCTGTACTCCTTCAGTATACTGTAGAGACTGTATTCCTGCAGTATACTGTAGAGGCTGTATTCCTGCAGTATACTGTAGAGGCTGTATTCCTGCAGTATACTGTAGAGGCTGTATTCCTGCAGTATACTGTAGAGGCTGTATTCCTGCAGTATACTGTAGAGGCTGTATTCCTGCAGTATACTGTATAGGCTGTATTCCTGCAGTATACTGTAGAGACTGTATTCCTGCAGTATACTGTATAGGCTGTACTCCTGCAGTATACTGTATAGGCTGTATTCCTGCAGTATACTGTATAGGCTGTATTCCTGCAGTATACTGTAGAGGCTGTATTCCTGCAGTATACTGTAGAGGCTGTACTCCTGCAGTATACTGTATACTGTACAGTATACTCTATACAGTATACTGAGGCTGCAGTATACTCAATATGGCAGCTATATGTCTACAGTATGCTACTACCACAAGAAGTATCACCAGTTGAAGGAATAGTTAAGGGTTAAAGAGCTCACGTCTAACGCTGTTCCTTTGTTTCGTCCTCCTCTCCCACCGACAGTCCGTCTATAACAGATGACATCCTGAAGGAGCTGTTTGCCGGGACTGGATACACAGTCAAGGCCTTCAAGTTCTTCCAGTACGTTCTCTTTCTGACACTTTACTTCCTCATTACTTCAGCATCACACAAAGGACAAACTGCACTTGACTTTTGTAAGACAATTTCTCTGATGTTCACAGAGATCACGTTTGTAGTTTTTTAATTTCACTTTTATTTAACGAGGCGGGTCAGTTGAGAACAAATTCTCATTTACAATGCCGGCCTACACCGGCCAAACCCGGACGACGCTGGGCCAAATTGTGTGCCACCCTATGGGGACTCCCGATCACGGCTGGTTGTGATACAGCTTGGAATCGAACCAGGGTCTGTAGTGACACCTCTAGCACTTAAAGGCAGTGCCTTAGACCGCTGCGTACCTCGGGAGCCATCCAAACACTGTACTTGTGCACGTGACAACAGAAACTTGAGTGTCGGCTCAAACGCAAAATGACCTTTGAACCCCCTAGAGTTGATGTCCCCGCTCCCGCGGAAATCTAAGTAGCATAATAAAATCCCCATAAAAATATGCTAGTTAAAGCTAGAGATATCTTTTTTTTGGTGTGCATTGGATGAATCTCAATCCACCGCATCTGCTGATGTTGCACTCCCGCATCTGCCGATGTTGCACTCCCGTATCTGCCGATGTTGCACTCCCGCATCTGCCGATGTTGCACTCCCGTATCTGCCGATGTTGCACTCCCGCATCTGCCGATGTTGCACTCCCGCATCTGCCGATGTTGCACTCCCGTATCTGCCGATGTTGCACTCCCGCATCTGCCGATGTTGCACTCCCGCATCTGCCGATGTTGCACTCCCGCATCTGCCGATGTTGCACTCCCGCATCTGCCGATGTTGCACTCCCGTATCTGCCGATGTTGCACTCCCGCATCTGCCGATGTTGCACTCCCGTATCTGCCGATGTTGCACTCCCGCATCTGCCGATGTTGCACTCCCGTATCTGCCGATGTTGCACTCCCGCATCTGCCGATGTTGCACTCCCGCATCTGCCGATGTTGCACTCCCGCATCTGCCGATGTTGCACTCCCGTATCTGCCGATGTTGCACTCCCGCATCTGCCGATGTTGCACTCCCGTATCTGCCGATGTTGCACTCCCGCATCTGCCGATGTTGCACTCCCGTATCTGCCGATGTTGCACTCCCGTATCTGCCGATGGTACACTCCCGTATCTGCCGATGTTGCACTCCCGTATCTGCCGATGTTGCACTCCCGTATCTGCCGATGGTACACTCCCGTATCTGCCGATGTTGCACTCCCGTATCTGCCGATGGTGCACTCCCGTATCTGCCGATGAAGGCGAAGAGAGTTGGAGCTGTGTTTGAGCTTCACACTAATATGTCCCCTATGTGGAAAGGTGAGACTCTCAGGAACACGTAAGTTTAATGATTGTAGTCCCGTGTGGCTCAGTTGGTAGAGCATGGCGCTTGCAACGCCAGGGTTGTGGGTTCGATTCCCACGGGGGACTAGTACAAAAAAAAAAAAAGTATGTATGTACTTGTAAGTCGCTCTGGATAAGAGCGTCTGCTAAATGACTTAAATGTAAGTCTGTTGTTTTGCTCTAGGACGCCCACAGGCCTCGTCTGAAGGTCCCGTGGTACCAGTTGAAAAAAACTAATGGAATTATTTAAAAAAATATATATATACTTCAAGGGGTCTTAAAAAGTCAAATAGTTAAATTATCCTTGCTATGACCTTCTTAAAACAATTCCATATAGATTCGTAGAACCCCCTCCTCCATCGGCTTACACAGGGCTTACACAGGGCTTAGACAGGGCTTACACAGGGCTTACACAGTACTTAGACAGGGCTTACACAGGGCTTACACAGTACTTAGACAGGGCTTACACAGTACTTAGACAGGGCTTACACAGGGCTTAGACAGTACTTACACAGGGCTTAGACAGGGCTTACACAGGGCTTACACAGTACTTAGACAGGGCTTACACAGGGCTTAGACAGTACTTACACAGGGCTTAGACAGGGCTTACACAGGGCTTACACAGTACTTAGACAGGGCTTACACAGGGCTTAGACAGTACTTACACAGGGCTTAGACAGTACTTACACAGGGCTTAGACAGTACTTACACAGGGCTTAGACAGGGCTTACACAGGGCTTACACAGTACTTAGACAGGGCTTACACAGGGCTTAGACAGTACTTACACAGGGCTTAGACAGGGCTTAGACAGGGCTTACACAGGGCTTAGACAGTACTTACACAGGGCTTAGACAGGGCTTACACAGGGCTTACACAGTACTTAGACAGGGCTTACACAGGGCTTAGACAGTACTTACACAGGGCGTAGACAGGGCTTACACAGGGCTTAGACAGTACTTACACAGGGCTTAGACAGGGCTTACACAGGGCTTACACAGTACTTAGACAGGGCTTAGACAGTACTTACACAGGGCTTAGACAGTACTTACACAGGGCTTAGACAGTACTTACACAGGGCTTAGACAGGGCTTACACAGGGCTTACACAGTACTTAGACAGGGCTTACACAGGGCTTAGACAGTACTTACACAGGGCTTAGACAGGGATCGAACCCGGGTCTGTAGTGATGCCTCTAGCACTGTGATGCAGTACTTTAGACCTCTGGAGGCCCCCGCAAATTGATTTTAACAAACAATTGGTCCCCCCCAAAAAAATTCAGCCCTCCGTTAAATTTCAAAATCCCGATGTGGCCCTCAAGCCAAAAAGTTTGCCTGCCTCTGGCTTAGACTGTTTAGTGACAAATACATGTAAAACATGTTTCCTGATCTTTCTTATATCTCTCAGATATAGGACAGACACTTCAGAACAAACTTCCTTTACATTTTTGTTTTGGGGGGGGGGGGAACTATCTGTTGTTCCATGTAGTGAATCTGTTATTCAGTGCATTTATATGGGCTAATAGCAGTAAGGCCAAATACAATTTTTCCTAAAATATATACACTACCGTTCAAAAGTTTGGGGTCACTTAGAAATGTCCTTGTTTTTGGAAGAACAAAAACAGGGATGATCAGATAAAGGATTGTTTGTCTAGAAATCAATTAGGCAAAGACAACTAAAGGTGTTAACCCTCCACATTACCAAGACAACTAAAGGTGTTAACCCTACACATCTATCTAGACAACTAAAGGTGTTAACCCTCCACATCTATCAAGACAACTAAAGGTGTTAACCCTCCACATTACCAAGACAACTAAAGGTGTCGACCCTCCACATCTATCTAGACAACTAAAGGTGTTAACCCTCCACATCTATCTAGACAACTAAAGGTGTTAACCCTACACATCTATCTAGACAACTAAAGGTGTTAACCCTCCACATCTATCCAGACAACTAAAGGTGTTAACCCTACACATCTATCTAGACAACTAAAGGTGTTAACCCTACACATCTATCTAGACAACTAAAGGTGTTAACCCTCCACATCTATCCAGACAACTAAAGGTGTTAACCCTCCACATCTATCCAGACAACTAAAGGTGTTAACCCTACACATCTATCCAGACAACTAAAGGTGTTAACCCTCCACATCTATCCAGACAACTAAAGGTGTTAACCCTAAACATCTATCTAGACAACTAAAGGAGTTAACCCTCCACATCTAGAGACAACTAAAGGTGTTAACCCTACACATCTATCTAGACAACTAAAGGTGTTAACCCCACACATCTATCTAGACAACTAAAGGAGTTAACCCTCCACATCTATCTAGACAACTAAAGGAGTTAACCCTCCACATCTATCTAGACAACTAAAGGAGTTAACCCTCCACATCTAGAGACAACTAAAGGTGTTAACCCCACACATCTATCTAGACAACTAAAGGTGTTAACCCTACACATCTATCTAGACAACTAAAGGTCTTAACCCTCCACACCTATCTAGACAACTAAAGGTCTTAACCCTCCACATCTATCTAGACAACTAAAGGTGTTAACCCTACACATCTATCTAGACAACTAAAGGTGTTAACCCTCCACATCTATCTGTAATTGCAAACAAAGGTTTCTGTACCAAATATTAAGTTCTGCTTTTCTGATGTATCAAATACTTATGTCATGCAATAAAATGCAAATTAATTACTTAAAAATCATACAATGTGATTTTCTGGATTTTGTTTTAGATTCCGTCTCTCACAGTTGAAGTGTACATATGATAAAAATGACAGACCTCTACATGCTTTGTAAGTAGGAAAACCTGCGAAATCGGCAGTGTATCAAATACTTGTTCTCCCCACTGTATATATGTACAGTTGAAGTCGGAAGTTTACATACATCTTAGCCAAAATACATTTAAACTCCGTTTTTGAAGTGCACCAGTCCCTCCTGCAGCAAAGCACCCCCACAACATGATGCTGCCACCCCCCACAACATGATGCTGCCACCCCCCACAACATGATGCTGCCCCCCCCAACATGATGCTGCCACCCCCCACAACATGATGCTGCCACCCCCCACAACATGATGCTGCCCCCCCCACAACATGATGCTGCCACCCCCCACAACATGATGCTGCCACCCCACAACATGATGCTGCCACCCCCCACAACATGATGTTGCCCCCCCACAACATGATGCTGCCACCCCCCCACAACATGATGCTGCCCCCCCACAACATGATGCTGCCACCCCACAACATGATGCTGCCACCCCCCACAACATGATGCTGCCCCTCCACAACATGATGCTGCCCCCCCACAACATGATGCTGCCCCCCCACACAACACGATGCTGCCCCCCCACAACATGATGCTGCCACCCCCCACAACATGATGCTGCCACCCCCCACAACATGATGCTGCCACCCCCCACAACATGATGCTGCCCCCCCACAACATGATGCTGCCCCCCCACAACATGATGCTGCACCCCACAACATGATGCTGCCCCTCCCACAACATGATGCTGCCCCCCCCACAACATGATGCTGCCCCCCAATACATGATGCCCCGCCCCCACAACATGATGCTGCCACCCCCCACAACATGATGCTGCCACCCCACAACATGATGCTGACCCCCCCACAACATGATGCTGCCCCCCCCACAACATGATGCTGCCCCCCCACAACATGATGCTGACCCCCCCACAACATGATGCTGCCCCCCCACAACATGATGCTGACCCCCCCACAACATGATGCTGCCCCTCCACAACATGATGCTGCCCCCCCCCACAACATGATGCTGCCACCCCCCACAACATGATGCTGCCCCCCACAACATGATGCTCCCCCCCACAACATGATGCTGCCACCCCCCACAACATGATGCTGCCACCCACCACAACATGATGCTGCCACCCCCCACAACATGATGCTGCCACCCCCCACAACATGATTCTGCCCCACCCCACAACATGATGCTGCCCCCCCACAACATGATGCTGCCACCCCCCACAACATGAGGCTGCCACCCCCCACAACATGATGCTGCCCCCCCACAGCATGATGCTGCCACCCCACAACATGATGCTGCCACCCCCCACAACATGATGCTGCCCCCCCACAGCATGATGCTGCCCCCCACAACATGATGCTGCCACCCCCCACAACATGATGCTGCCCCCCCACAACATGATGCTGCCACCCCCCACAACATGATGCTGCCACCCCCACAACATGATGCTGGCACCCCCCACAACATGATGCTGCCACCCCCCACAACATGATGCTGCCACCCCCCACAACATGATGCTTCCCCCCCACAACATGATGCTGCCACCCCCCACAACATGATGCTGCCACCCCCCACAACATGATGCTGCCCCCCCCACAACATGATGCTGCCCCCCCACAACATGATGCTGCCACCCCCCACAACATGATGCTGCCACTCCCCACAACATGATGCTGCCACCCCCCACAACATGATGCTTCCCCCCCACAACATGATGCTGCCACCCCCCACAACATGATGCTGCCCCCCCACAACATGATGCTGCCACCCCCCCCACAACATGATGCTGCCCCCCCCACAACATGATGCTGCCCCCCCACAACATGATGCTGCCCCCCCACAACATGATGCTGCCCCCCTCACAACATGATGCTGCCACCCCCCACAACATGATGATGCCCCCCCACAACATGATGCTGCCACCCCCCACAACATGATGCTGCCCCCCCCACAACATGATGCTGCCACCCCCCACAACATGATGCTGCCACCCCACAACATGATGCTGCCACCCCCCACAACATGATGTTGCCCCCCCACAACATGATGCTGCCACCCCCCCACAACATGATGCTGCCCCCCCACAACATGATGCTGCCCCTCCACAACATGATGCTGCCCCCCCCCACAACATGATGCTGCCCCCCCACACAACATGATGCTGCCCCCCCACAACATGATGCTGCCACCCCCCACAACATGATGCTGCCACCCCCCACAACATGATGCTGCCACCCCCCACAACATGATGCTGCCCCCCCACAACATGATGCTGCCACCCCCCACAACATGATGCTGCCCCCCCACAACATGATGCTGCCCCCCCACAACATGATGCTGCACCCCACAACATGATGCTGCCCCTCCCACAACATGATGCTGCCCCCCCCACAACATGATGCTGCCCCCCCACAACATGATGCCCCGCCCCCACAACATGATGCTGCCACCCCCCACAACATGATGCTGCCACCCCACAACATGATGCTGACCCCCCCACAACATGATGCTGCCCCCCCCACAACATGATGCTGCCCCCCCACAACATGATGCTGACCCCCCCACAACATGATGCTGCCCCCCCACAACATGATGCTGACCCCCCCACAACATGATGCTGCCCCTCCACAACATGATGCTGCCCCCCCCACAACATGATGCTGCCACCCCCCACAACATGATGCTGCCCCCCACAACATGATGCTCCCCCCCACAACATGATGCTGCCACCCCCCACAACATGATGCTGCCACCCACCACAACATGATGCTGCC
Organism: Salvelinus fontinalis; assembly: GCF_029448725.1. NCBI lineage: Eukaryota > Metazoa > Chordata > Actinopteri > Salmoniformes > Salmonidae > Salvelinus > Salvelinus fontinalis. Next base: position 3,791,974 of record NC_074666.1, on the reverse strand, counting down.
ACCCCCCACAACATGATGCTGCCACCCCCCACAACATGATTCTGCCCCACCCCACAACATGATGCTGCCCCCCCACAACATGATGCTGCCACCCCCCACAACATGAGGCTGCCACCCCCCACAACATGATGCTGCCCCCCCACAGCATGATGCTGCCACCCCACAACATGATGCTGCCACCCCCCACAACATGATGCTGCCCCCCCCACAGCATGATGCTGCCCCCCACAACATGATGCTGCCCCCCACAACATGATGCTGCCACCCCCACAACATGATGCTGCCACCCCCACAACATGATGCTGGCACCCCCCACAACATGATGCTGCCACCCCCCACAACATGATGCTGCCACCCCCCACAACATGATGCTTCCCCCCCACAACATGATGCTGCCACCCCCCACAACATGATGCTGCCACCCCCCACAACATGATGCTGCCCCCCCCACAACATGATGCTGCCCCCCCACAACATGATGCTGCCACCCCCCACAACATGATGCTGCCACCCCCCACAACATGATGCTGCCACCCCCCACAACATGATGCTTCCCCCCCACAACATGATGCTGCCACCCCACAACATGATGCTGCCACCCCCCACAACATGATGCTGCCCCCCACAACATGATGCTGCCACCCCCCCCACAACATGATGCTGCCCCCCCCCACAACATGATGCTGCCCCCCCACAACATGATGCTGCCCCCCCACAACATGATGCTGCCCCCCTCACAACATGATGCTGCCACCCCCCACAACATGATGATGCCCCCCCACAACATGATGCTGCCACCCCCCACAACATGATGCTGCCACCCCCCACACCATGATGCTGCCACCCACCACAACATGATGCTGCCACCCACCACAACATGATGCTGCCACCCCCGTGCTTCACAGTTGGGATGGTGTTCTTCAGCCAAACAGTTCTCTGGCCAAACAGTTCTATTTTTGTTTCTTCAGACCAGAGGACGTTTCTCCAAAAAGTACGATCTTTGTCCCCCTGTGCAGTTGCAAACCGTAGTCTGGCTTTTTTATGGCGGTTTTGGAGCAGTGGCTACTTCTTTGCTGAGCGGCCTTTCAGGTTATGTCGATATAGGACTCTCTGGTGACTCTCTGGTGACTCTGGTGGCTCTCTGGTAGCTCTCTGGTGACTCTCTGGTGACTCTCTGGTGACTCTCTAGTGACTCTCTGGTGACTCTCTGGTGGCTCTCTGGTGACTCTCTGGTGACTCTCTAGTGACTCTCTGGTGACTCTCTGGTGGCTCTCTGGTGACTCTCTGGTGACTCTCTGGTGACTCTCTGGTGGCTCTCTGGTGGCTCTGGTGACTCTCTGGTGACTCTCTGGTGGCTCTCTGGTGACTCTCTGGTGACTCTCTGGTGACTCTCTGGTGACTCTCTGGTGGCTCTGGTGACTCTGGTGACTCTCTGGTGGCTCTCTAGTGACTCTGGTGATTCTCTGGTGGCTCTCTAGTGACTCTCTGGTGACTCTCTGGTGGCTCTCTAGTGACTCTCTGGTGACTCTCTGGTGGCTCTCTGGTGACTCTGGTGACTCTCTGGTGACTCTCTGGTGGCTCTCTAGTGACTCTGGTGACTCTCTAGTGACTCTCTGGTGGCTCTCTGGTGACTCTCTGGTGGCTCTCTGGTGACTCTCTGGTGGCTCTGGTGACTCTGGTGACTCTGGTGACTCTCTGGTGACTCTCTGGTGGCTCTCTGGTGACTCTCTGGTGGCTCTGGTGACTCTCTGGTGGCTCTGGTGACTCTGGTGGCTCTGGTGACTCTCTGGTGACTCTCTGGTAGCTCTCTGGTGGCTCTCTGGTGACTCTCTGGTGGCTCTCTGGTAGCTCTCTGGTGGCTCTGGTGACTCTGGTGGCTCTGGTGGCTCTCTGGTAGCTCTCTGGTGGCTCTCTGGTGACTCTCTGGTGACTCTCTGGTGACTCTCTGGTAGCTCTCTGGTGGCTCTCTGGTGACTCTCTGGTGACTCTCTGGTGGCTCTCTGGTGGCTCTCAGGTGACTCTCTGGTGACTCTCTGGTGGCTCTCTAGTGACTCTCTGGTGACTCTCTGGTGACTCTCTGGTGGCTCTCTGGTGACTCTCTGGTGACTCTGGTGACCCTCTGGTGACTCTCTGGTGACTCTCTGGTGACTCTCTGGTGGCTCTCTGGTGACTCTCTGGTGGCTCTGGTGACTCTGGTGGCTCTGGTGACTCACTGGTGACTCTCTGGTAGCTCTCTGGTGACTCTGGTGACTCTCTGGTGACTCTCTGGTGACTCTGGTGGCTCTATGGTGACTCTCTGGTGGCTCTCTGGTGACTCTCTGGTGGCTCTCTGGTGACTCTGGTGGCTCTGGTGACTCTCTGGTGACTCTAGTGACTCTCTGGTGACTCTGGTGGCTCTCTGGTGGCTCTCTGGTGACTCTGGTGGCTCTGGTGACTCTCTGGTGACTCTAGTGACTCTCTGGTGACTCTCTGGTGACTCTCTAGTGACTCTCTAGTGACTCTCTGGTGACTCTCTGGTAGCTCTCTGGTGACTCTCTGGTGGCTCTCTGGTGACTCTCTGGTGGCTCTCTGGTGGCTCTGGTGACTCTCTGGTGACTCTCTGGTGACTCTCTGGTGGCTCTGATGACTCTTTGGTGACTCTCTGGTGGCTCTCTGGTGGCTCTCAGGTGACTCTCTGGTGACTCTCTGGTGGCTCTCTAGTGACTCTCTGGTGACTCTCTGGTGACTCTCTGGTGACTCTCTGGTGACTCTCTGGTGGCTCTCTGGTGACTCTCTGGTGGCTCTGGTGACTCTGGTGGCTCTGGTGACTCACTGGTGACTCTCTGGTAGCTCTCTGGTGACTCTGGTGACTCTCTGGTGACTCTCTGGTGACTCTGGTGGCTCTATGGTGACTCTCTGGTGGCTCTCTGGTGACTCTCTGGTGGCTCTCTGGTGACTCTGGTGGCTCTGGTGGCTCTCTGGTGACTCTGGTGACCCTCTGGTGACCCTCTGGTGACTCTCTGGTGACTCTCTGGTGACTCTCTGGTGACTCTCTGGTGGCTCTCTGGTGACTCTCTGGTGGCTCTGGTGACTCTGGTGGCTCTGGTGACTCACTGGTGACTCTCTGGTAGCTCTCTGGTGACTCTGGTGACTCTCTGGTGACTCTCTGGTGACTCTGGTGGCTCTATGGTGACTCTCTGGTGGCTCTCTGGTGACTCTCTGGTGGCTCTCTGGTGACTCTGGTGGCTCTGGTGACTCTCTGGTGACTCTAGTGACTCTCTGGTGACTCTGGTGGCTCTCTGGTGGCTCTCTGGTGACTCTGGTGGCTCTGGTGACTCTCTGGTGACTCTAGTGACTCTCTGGTGACTCTCTGGTGACTCTCTAGTGACTCTCTAGTGACTCTCTGGTGACTCTCTGGTAGCTCTCTGGTGACTCTCTGGTGGCTCTCTGGTGACTCTCTGGTGGCTCTCTGGTGGCTCTGGTGACTCTCTGGTGGCTCTGGTGACTCTCTGGTGACTCTCTGGTGACTCTCTGGTGGCTCTGATGACTCTTTGGTGACTCTGGTGACTCTCTAGTGACTCTCTGGTGACTCTAGTGACTCTCTGGTGGCTTTCTAGTGACTCTCTGGTGACTCTCTGGTGACTCTATGGTGACTCTCTTGTGGCTCTCTTGTGGCTCTCTGGTGACTCTCTAGTGACTCTCTGGTGACCCTCTGGTGGCTCTATGGTGACTCTCTGGTGGCTCTCTGGTGACTCTCTGGTGGCTCTCTGGTGGCTCTGGTGACTCTCTGGTGACTCTCTGGTGACTCTCTAGTGACTCTCTGGTGACTCTCTGGTGACTCTCTAGTGACTCTCTGGTGACTCTCTAGTGACTCTCTGGTGACTCTCTGGTAGCTCTCTGGTGACTCTCTGGTGACTCTCTGGTGACTCTCTGGTGGCTCTGGTGACTCTCTGGTGGCTCTGGTGACTCTCTGGTGACTCTCTGGTGAATCTCTGGTGGCTCTGGTGACTCTTTGGTGACTCTCTGGTGACTCTCTGGTGACTCTCTAGTGACTCTCTGGTGGCTCTCTGGTGACTTTCTAGTGACTCTCTGGTGACTCTCTAGTGACTCTCTGGTAACTCTCTGGTAACTCTCTGGTGACTCTCTGGTGACTCTCTAGTGACTCTCTGGTGACTCTCTGGTGACCCTCTGGTGACTCTGGTGACTCTCTGGTGACTCTCTAGTGACTCTCTGGTGGCTCTCTGGTGACTTTCTAGTGACTCTCTAGTGACTCTCTGGTGACTCTCTGGTAACTCTCTGGTGACTCTCTGGTGACTCTCTAGTGACTCTCTGGTGACTCTCTTGTGGCTCTGGTGACTCTCTGGTGACTCTCTGGTGACTCTCTGGTGGCTCTCTAGTGACTCTCTGGTGACTCTCTGGTGACTCTCTGGTGGCCCTCTGGTGGCTCTCTGGTGGCTCTCTGGTGACTCTGGTGACTCTGGTGACCCTCTGGTGACCCTCTGGTGGCTCTCTGGTGACTCTGGTGACTCTCTGGTGACTCTGGTGACTCTCTGGTGACTCTCTAGTGACTCTCTGGTGACTCTCTGGTGACTCTCTGGTGACTCTCTGGTGGCTCTCTGGTGACTCTCTGGTGACTCTCTGGTGGCTCTCTGGTGACTCTCTGGTGGCCTCGGTGTAGTACCGTTATAAGCCACTAGATGGGAATTGCTCCACTTAGAGAAATATTTTTTTTATTTTTTATTTAACCTTTATTTAATTATCAGTTCAGTAGGTTTGGGCCACACCCAGATTTGACAGAGTAAAACATGTGTAATTCAGAGCCGAGGGAACATTCAGAATAGTGATCTCATACATACTCATGATCTTGAATGAATATCCCTTTGCGGATCAATTAAGTGTTATTGATTACTGTCTGTGTGTCCGTCTCAGGAAGGACCGCAAGATGGCTCTGATCCAGTTGAGTTCAGTGGAGGAAGCTATCCAGGCCCTGATCGACCTCCACAACCACGACCTGGGAGAGAACCATCACCTCCGCGTGTCCTTCTCCAAGAGCACCATCTGACCCGCCTCACCCAGCGACCCCACCCCACCCCCAGGGCCTCGCTCCTGGACTGGGCTAACCCCATGCCCCCCCCCCCCCCCCCCCCCCAGCCCCTGTTGGGAGTGAAGGACAGAAACACCCACTTTTACTTAAAACAAACAACAGACAATGAACTAGTTTAGATGATATAGTTGTGTAATAGACTACTGTAACGCAAGGCCTTCAGACAGAGACTGATATAGAGGCAGAGCTGAAGTAGGCTGGAAGGAGCGCTGGTTGATTGATTCAGGGCAGAGAGAACAACGGTGATGTGGGCTGACATGGTGCATCCTTTATCTGGCATTAGAGGACCCTAACCCAGGGAGAGACTAGACCCTAACCCAGGGAGAGACTAGACCCTAACCCAGGGAGAGACTAGACCCTAACCCAGGGAGAGACTAGACCCTAACCCAGGGAGAGACTAGACCCTAAACCAGGGAGAGACCCTAACCCAGGGAGAGACCCTAACCCAGGGAGAGACTAGACCCTAACCCAGGGAGAGACCCTAACCCAGGGAGAGACTAGACCCTAACCCAGGGAGAGACCCTAACCCAGGGAGAGACTAGACCCTAACCCAGGGAGAGACCCTAACCCAGGGAGAGACTAGACCCTAACCCAGGGAGAGACCCTAACCCAGGGAGAGACTAGACCCTAACCCAGGGAGAGACCCTAACCCAGGGAGAGACCCTAACCCAGGGAGAGACCCTAACCCAGGGAGAGACTAGACCCTAACCCAGGGAGAGACCCTAACCCAGGGAGAGACCCTAACCCAGGGAGAGACCCTAACCCAGGGAGAGACTAGACCCTAACCCAGGGAGAGACTAGACCCTAACCCAGGGAGAGACTAGACCCTAACCCAGGGAGAGACCCTAACCCAGGGAGAGACTAGACCCTAACCCAGGGAGAGACCCTAACCCAGGGAGAGACTAGACCCTAACCCAGGGAGAGACCCTAACCCAGGGAGAGACTAGACCCTAACCCAGGGAGAGACTAGACCCTAACCCAGGGAGAGACTAGACCCTAACCCAGGGAGAGACTAGACCCTAACCCAGGGAGAGACTAGACCCTAACCCAGGGAGAGACTAGACCCTAACCCAGGGAGAGACTAGACCCTAACCCAGGGAGAGACTAGACCCTAACCCAGGGAGAGACTAGACCCTAACCCAGGGAGAGACTAGACCCCAACCCAGGGAGAGACTAGACCCTAACCCAGGGAGAGACTAGACCCCAACCCAGGGAGAGACTAGACCCTAACCCAGGGAGAGACCCTAACCCAGGGAGAGACTATACCTTAACCCAGGGAGAGACTAGATCCTAACCCAGGGAGAGACCCTAACCCAGGGAGAGACTAGACTAAACCCTAGACCCTAACCCAGGGAGAGACTAGACCCTAATCCAGGGAGAGACTAGACCCTAACCCAGGGAGAGACTAGACCCCAACCCAGGGAGAGACTAGACCCTAACCCAGGGAGAGACTAGACCCTAACACAGGGAGAGACTAGACCCTAACCCAGGGAGAGACTAGACCCTAACCCAGGGAGAGACTAGACCCTAACCCAGGGAGAGACTAGACCCTAACCCAGGGAGCGACTAGACCCTAACCCAGGGAGAGACTAGACCCTAACCCAGGGAGAGACTAGACCCTAAACCAGGGAGAGAGATACTCAACACTCCTGGGAGGCTTCTGTCTGTCACCCTGTCACCCACCCAGCCACTGACCCACCTACAGTCCCAGAGTGAGACTCTTCTAGCTGGGCTGCATTGTTACAACTGAAGACCCTTCCTCCGTGACCAACAGCACACCACCGTTATGTGGTGGTGTTCCGTGGACGCCGTGTGTCGTTAGACTGGCTTCTCTTCAGTGGGATGACTTATTAACAGGTGATTTACCTGATGAGTCTGAGACACTGGTCCATTAACAGGTATCGTCACGGATACGGAGAAAGGGCGGTTGGCTGATGAAGCTGGGTGCCAGTAGCGACCCTCCTCCTGACCAATGAACTGCCTCCATTTTAAGTAGCGTTGGAATGTTGAGCGAGGGGGACCAATGATCAGGCCCCCTCCTCTGTGACATAATGGTGACATCATCACGGTGCGACACTGAGTCTCAGAGCAGCTCAGCTAAACATGACCGCCACACCACTCAGATCACCATGACAACTACACGCCTGTTTTGTTTTGTTTTACAGTGTATCAGTGGTTTTCATTGAAATGTAAACAGAAAGAAAACCGTTCAAAGCAAAATGGGCAATCTTTTTGCACCTTAATTTCTCTGTTTACTGTGCAGAGTCCTTGGACCAGACCAGGAAGTACAGTAGACTGCAGTAGAGTACAGTAGACTACCGTAGACTACAATACAGTAGACTACAGTAGACTACATTAGAGTACAGAAGACTTCAGTACAGTAGACTACAGTAGACTAGAGTAGAGTACAGTCAACTACAGTAGAGTACAGTAATGACCTGTGAATAACAGGCAAAGTAATGGCGAACTTAATTGCTTTTATTTGTTCCTGTAGATGAGATCTATTTAACTGTAGATGAGGTCTATCTACCTGTAGATGAGATCTATTTACCTGTAGATGAGGTCTATCTACCTGTAGATGAGGTCTATTTACCTGTAGATGAGGTCTATTTACCTGTAGATGAGGTCTATTAACCTGTAGCTGAGGTATATCTACCTATAGATGAGGTCTATCTACCTGTAGATGAGGTCTATTTACCTGTAGATGAGGTCTATTTACCTGTAGATGAGTGCTATTTACCTGTAGATGAGGTCTATTTACCTGTAGATGAGGTCTATTTACCTGTAGATGAGGTCTATCTACCTGTAGATGAGGTGTATCTACCTGTAGATGAGGTCTATTTACCTGTAGATGAGGTCTATCTACCTGTAGATGAGGTCTATCTACCTGTAGATGAGGTCTATTTACCTGTAGATGAGGTCTATCTACCTGTAGATGAGGTCTATCTACCTGTAGAGGTCTATACCTGTAGATGAGGTCTATTAACCTGTAGCTGAGGTCTATCTACCTGTAGATGAGGTCTATCTACCTGTAGATGAGGTGTTTTACCTGTAGATGAGGTATATCTACCTGTAGATGAGGTGTATCTACCTGTAGATGACGTCTATCTACCTGTAGATGAGGTGTATCTACATATAGATGAGGTCTATCTACCTGTAGATGAGGTCTATCTACCTGTAGATGAGGTCTATTTACCTGTAGATGAGGTCTATCTACCTGTAGAGGTATATCTACCTGTAGATGAGGTATATCTACCTGTAGATGAGGTCTATCAACCTGTAGATGAGGTATATCTACCTGTAGATGAGGTCTATCTACCTGTAGAGGTATATCTACCTGTAGATGAGGTCTATCTACCTATAGATGAGGTCTATCTACCTATAGATGAGGTGTATCTACCTGTAGATGAGGTGTATCTATCTGTAGATGAGGTGTATTTACCTGTAGATGAGATCTATTTAACTGTAGATGAGATCTATTTAACTGTAGATGAGGTCTATCTACCTGTAGATGAGGTCTATTTACCTGTAGATGAGGTCTATTTACCTGTAGATGAGGTCTATTTACCTGTAGATGAGATCTATTTAACTGTAGCTGAGATCTATTTACCTGTAGATGAGATCTATTTACCTGTAGATGAGGTGTATCTACCTGTAGATGAGGTCTATCTACCTGTAGAGGTTTATACCTGTAGATGAGGTGTATCTACCTGTAGATGAGGTCTATCTACCTGTAGATGAGGTCTATCTACCTATAGATGAGGTATATCTACCTGTAGATAAGGTGTATCTACCTGTAGATGAGGTCTATCTACCTGTAGATGAGGTGTATCTATCTGTAGATGAGGTCTATCTACCTGTAGATTAGGTGTATCTACCTATAGATGAGGTCTATCTACCTGTAGATGAGGTCTATCTACCTATAGATGAGGTGTATCTACCTGTAGATGAGGTGTATCTACCTATAGATGAGGTCTATCTACCTGTAGAGGTATATCTACCTATAGATGAGGTGTATCTACCTGTAGATGAGGTGTATCTACCTATAGATGAGGTCTATCTACCTGTAGAGGTATATCTACCTATAGATGAGGTGTATCTACCTGTAGATGAGGTGTATCTACCTATAGATGAGGTCTATCTACCTGTAGAGGTCTATCTACCTATAGATGAGGTGTATCTACCTGTAGATGAGGTGTATCTATCTGTAGATGAGGTCTATCTACCTGTAGATGAGGTGTATCTACCTATAGATGAGGTCTATCTACCTGTAGATGAGGTCTATCTACCTATAGATGAGGTGTATCTACCTGTAGATGAGGTGTATCTACCTGTAGATGAGATGTATCCAGGTCAGATCAGCCTGAACCAGGCTGGACCACACCAGACTGCACAGCTTTGCTGGATGAAAGCCTCTCTGCTGAGAGTGGTGGACATATGAATGTGAATACTGGGGGCATCATTAAAAAACGCCACCCTATTCCATATATAGTGCACTACTTTTGACCAGAGCCCCCATAGAGAATAGGGTGCACTACTTTTGACCAGAACCATATTCCCTAAGGGCCCTGGTCAAATGTAGGGCACTATAAAGGAATAGGGAGACTGTCTGTCTGTCTGTCTGTCTGTCTGTCTGTCTGTCTGTGTGTCTGTCTGGCTGGCTGTCTGTCTGTCTGTCTGTCTGGCTCCCATAACGATGGTCTGTCTGTCTGTCTGTCTGTCTGGCTCCCATAACGATGGTTTGTCTGCCTGGCTCCTGTAACGATGGTCTGTCTGTCTGGCTCCTGTAACAATGATCTGTCTGTATGTCTGTCTGTTTGGCTCCCGTAACGATGGTCTGTCTGTCTGGCTCCCATAACGATGGTCTGTCTGCCTGGCTCCCGTAACGATGGTCTGTCTGCCTGGCTCCCATAACGATGGGCTGTCGACAATGGAAATAACAGTGGACCTGCGTGTTAGCCCTGATCTGACCTCTGACCCTGATCTGACCTATTTAACTAAATTTAAACGCTTTCTGCTTTTGGCAACAGAAGAGAAGAGCTTAGTTTTGGTGTTCTCTTGGCCCTTCTGGGTTAGATCACTCTGCTCTGTCCCTCTGCCCTCTCCTCTGTCCCTTTGCTCTGTCCCTCTGCTCTGTCCCTCTGCCCTGTCCCTCTGCCCTGTTCTCTGCCCTGTCCTCTGCCCTGTCCCTCTGCCCTGTCCCTCTGCCCTGTCCTTGATACTGTCCCTCTGCCCTGTCCCTCTGCCCTGTCCTTGATACTGTCCCTCTGCCCTGTCCCTCTGCCCTGTCCTTGATACTGTCCCTCTGCCCTGTCCCTCTGCCCTGTCCTTGATACTGTCCCTCTGCCCTGTCCTCTGTCCCTCTGCCCTGTCCTTGATACTGTCCTTCTGCCCTGTCCTCTGTCCCTCTGCCCTGTCCCTCTGGCCTGTCCTTGATACTGTCCTTCTGCCCTGTCCTCTGTCCCTCTGCCCTGTCCCTCTGGCCTGTCCTTGATACTGTCCCTCTGCCCTGTCCTCTGTCCCTCTGCCCTGTCCTCTGTCCCTCTGCCCTGTCCTCTGTCCCTCTGCCCCTCTGTCCTGTCCTTGATAGTGTCCCTCTACCCTGTCCTCTGTCCCTCTGCCCTGTCCTTGATATATTCCCCTGTCCCTCATACTGTTCCTGTTCCCTGTCCTCTCGTCCTGTCCTCTCGTCCTGTCCTCTCGTCCTGTCCTCTTGTCCTGTCCTCTCCTCCTGTCCAGTTAGCAGAGTTAAATTGCTCCACTCTCTTTAGCTTTGTAGTTTTTACAGATCAGCCATGCATCCATCTTGGTTCAAACCAAAAAAAGAGAGATAATATGATTGTGTGTAAAGCGATATGTTATTTACACCTGGCATGAGATGACACTGAGTTGTGCTTCCCTTGGAAGTGCTGTGTCCTCAGAGACCAGGAGAAGGACCCAGTGTGGATTCTATCATAGAACTAGAATGAGAAATAGAAACAATTCCTTCTAATTCTATCGGTTCTGTGGATTTCAGGTCCAGACCAGGTGCTGTCTGTCTGTCTGTCTCTCTGTCTGTCTGTCTGCCTGGTGCTGCCGTGGTGTAGCCTTAACATTCCAAGGAGGGTCATGTGACCCCCTGAGTAGCATTATGGGTAATTATTAGCACTGTGTCTGTGTCATCCAACCTCAGCGGAAGTTATGTCTCGTAATCGCCAGGGGAAAAGTAAAACAAAACAAACATGATTTAGTTTTTTGCAAGGCAAGAGACGGTGTTACTTAACATTTACTGTTCCTTAAGCAAAACAACTGCAAACCCTTCCAAAAAAAAAGAAAAAGGTTTTGAAGTTTACAGTCTTAACAGAAACCAACTATTCAGGTCTATATCTTAAAGGCTTTTTTGGAAGAAGATTTAAAAAAAAAAAAAAAAAAAAAAAAAAAAACGACTTATTTTTGGTAATTTGTTATTTTTTATGAAAGAGAAAAACGAAACTGAAACCTCACTGGGTTTTTGTACCACTATAATCATACAAGAAATCATGAGAGAGCTAAACATCGTATTTACTCTGTATTCACTTCAGTTCTTATTACGTGCCTTCTAATCTAATGTTTTAGACAGCGTCTGAAATGGCTCCCTATCCCCTATATGGTACACCCCCCTACTACTTTACAGTACTGCGCTATTAGAGAATAGGGTGCCATTTCAGACACAGACAATATCTTATGTACTATCTAGTGGGATTGGTGAGAGGGTTGATTTACTTCACTTTTGTTTTTAATGTACAGAAATGTAGACGTGTTTCTTTATGTGGGGGGTCTTTATGTGGGGGGGTCTTTATGTGGGGGGGTCTTTATGTGGGGGGTCTTTATGTGGGAGGGTCTTTATGTGGGGGGGTCTTTATGTGGGGGGTCTTTATGTGGGGGGTCTTTATGTGGGGGGGTCGACTGTATTATATGGTTTTTGCCGTGGAAGTTGATGCTTGGTGCTTTGATTGCACTTCTTAAGAGTAAAATGAACAGGAAACTGAAATACCAGAGTGCTTACTGTGGGCCTCTCCGTGCGTGCGTTGTGTAAAGTTTGAAGCCTTATTCATTCTTCTTCACTTATTTGTGACTTAATGATGATCTGTTGTTACTGGCTTTACATTCCCATCTTCTAGACTGTTCTTCAGCACCATTTTCAGAACTAATCCCTTTTGATGCAGAATGTAGCTCAGGTATATAAAAAAAAAAGTTAAATAATCTATTTAATTCAATACTGACTGACTCCTGTTTAGCAAATCTGGTGAGGTCAAAAAAAGAGGTCAAATTTTCTTTTTCTTTTCTTTTTTTTTTAATCGGTTACTTTGCCAGCAAAAACATATTGTAATCAGATTACAGAGGATTACTTCTTGGATTACTTTTACCTTCAGAGAGAATGTTTGCGGGAGGAAAAATAAAACGCATTATAACCAATGTTCCCATCTTCTGGGGGAAGCAAATGTCACGTCTGCTGAGCACAAACTTGAACGTTGTGAAAATCCCGTGCAACTTCAAGCCTCGTGTTTTAATGTGATCACTGAGGCTGTACCCGCTTTGAGTTACAGTTTTAACAGTGGTCAAGTAGGCTACTGTGGCTATTTGATCACAATGTAGATCTACCAGAGTGGCCTACCATCAGAAACAACGGAGAAAATGCATCCCGTAATATTTTAACATGGAAATAGATGTTCAGACTACAGTAGCAACCAATGTGTGGCGTTCAATGTAGAACGCACATCTATCTGATGGCTTATAGAAGTGTTGACTACAAAGTGTTGACAGTACTGAATAAGAACTTAAACATGAAGTCACTCATTAACAACCCCATCTCTTTGCTGTATTCGTTGACGGTCTCTCTCCAGTCGTGGTTTTAAAACGTTTTACATCTCACAGTATCAACTTTGCTGTAGCTTTCCTTTATGCCTGCTACGTTACTGCAGACACGGTCATCTGAGACATCTGATTGGCCAGTGGTAGGCTTATAGTACACATGATTTGCTCTCTGGGTCCGCCGGGAAGGCAGAGTTTGTACCTGCAGACACATGAATAGGAACATAAGGCTTAATCGTTTGGGTTTTTACAGAAATGTTTGGTGATCGACTAGGAATGCCTTGAATATTTAATTAACATTTTTTTTTATTTAACCTTTATTTAACTAGGCAAGTCAGTTAAGAACAAATTCTTATTTACAATGACGGCCTAGGAACAGTGGGTTAACTGCCTTGTTCAGGGGCAGAACAACAGATTTTTACCATGTCAACTCGGGGATTTGTTCGATCACGATCCCAGAGTCTGACCACCAATCAGAGACCACTATGATGACACACCAAATGATGACCACCAATCAGAGAGCACTATGATGACACACCAAATGAGTTTAATGGATCCTTTCTGTCTTCTTCTAATGCCTCTTAAGAGGAAAGTAATCCAAATGTAAAAGAAAGTAATCTGAATACTTTACTGAGTTTGGGTAATCCAAGAAGTAATTTTTTCGATTACAATTTGACAGGTAACTAGTAACTGTAACAGATAACATTTCTAAAGTAACCTACCTAAACCCTGTGTATAAATGTTATTCCTTTGATGTTAAGGCCCACAACACTCACTTAGGTCATTTCAGGTTTTCCTTCATTTTGCTATTTTTGAGTTAAGCTGTAAAGAGAACCTCCCATATGTGTGTTTTTGAGTTGTAATCTTTATTTTTACTTGTTTCTCATATTATTCATTTTAGGGTATTTTGGTTGCCTGTTTTTTTTTTGATTCGTACTGATTTCTGTAGTGCATTTTCTTATTCTCTCTCTTTAAAAAGGTGAACTGGTTGTCTGTCACTCTGCTTTTCATAACAACAGGTGTTTGAGTCTGCAGAAAGCTCTGAGAATGTGTCTGAAATAACCCCCTATTCCCTATATAGTGCATTACTTTTTTTTACGGAGCCACAGGAGTCCCCCCCCTGGCACTGACCTCGACCCAAAGTTTTTGGGTGCATCAAAAGTAGTGCCCGGTATAGGGAATAGGGCACAATAATGCTGTGGTGTCTGAGGGCTGCTTCAGACCGTGAACCTCATATAAACCACCATACTGATAGATTGATGCTGCGCTGCATGTAACACCCTGGACCAGAGCTAGTCTCCGCTGAGCTGCCTTGGTCTTCGTCATACTTCTCCGTCTGTGGATTGACTCTCTCACGTCTAAAAGCTATGTCGTTTAAAACATTTTCATTTGTGAACAGGAAAGAAGCCGGGCTGACTGTACATCTGAAAGCATGATCGTTCTAGAATGTCTGAATGTTCTAGGTCTCTGAGTGTTCTAGAACGTCTGAATGTTCTAGGTCTCTGAATGTTCTAGAATGTCTGAATGTTCTAGGTCTCTGAATGTTCTAGAACGTCTGAATGTTCTAGGTCTCTGAGTGTTCTAGAACGTCTGAATGTTCTAGGTCTCTGAATGTTCTAGAATGTCTGAATGTTCTAGGTCTCTGAATGTTCTAGAACGTCTGAATGTTCTAGGTCTTCCAAATGGCACCCTATTCCCTATATAGTGCACTACTTTTGACCAGAGCCCTGTGGTCCCTGTATAGGGAATAGGGTTCCATTTGGGAAGCTACCACAGTCATGCCTTAACTCAGGCGGCATAGTTCAGCCACGATGACAGACTTTTCTTTTCAATTGTGACTAACATTTTACTTTTACATTATAAAACGTTTTTATGCTGACGAGTCACAAACAAGAGAAACAAACAGGACCAAAGTTGATGTGCCTTTCATTGATCTGTTATTCATCCCCTGGTTTCCCTCATCCATCACTATTGTTTAAATTAAAGACAGTCATCCCCTGGTTCCCCTCATCCATCACTATTGTTTAAATTAAAGACAGTCATCCCCTGGTTTCCCTCATCCATCACTATTGTTTAAATTAAAGACAGTCATCCCCTGGTTCCCCTCATCCATCACTATTGTTTAAATTAAAGACAGTCATCCCCTGGTTTCCCTCATCCATCACTATTGTTTAAATTAAAGACAGTCATCCCCTGGTTCCCCTCATCCATCACTATTGTTTAAATTAAAGACAGTCATCCCCTGGTTCCCCTCATCCATCACTATTGTTTAAATTAAAGACAGTCATCCACTGGTTCCCCTCATCCATCACTATTGTTTAAATTAAAGACAGTCATCGCTGAAGACGAGGTCATTGGCTCTCTCAAAACAGGAGTAAAGTTATTGATATATATTTCAGTCAAAATATAATTTACAACATTTTGACAGGAATCCATATTAAGGGAGCCCATTCCTAGCCTGGTTAACCCAGACTGAAACAGTGAAACTTAATGAAAGATAATGAATTCAGGTTGGATTCCAGGCTAGCCGATTGATTCCCACAAACTCACGTAAATAAAACGCAAAAGAAAACCTAAACAAATGTACCTTTTAGCTTTACTTTGAGTTGTACTAGAAGACAACACATGAACTGAAACCAAAGGAACGGAATCCTCTATTACAACAACCAATCATAGTGTAGCGACCCTCACTGGAGCAGGGTTCGATTCCTGGCTGGGGCTACTGGACCAGGTTTCGGCTACTGGACCAGGGTTCGATTCCTGGTCGGGGCTACTGGACCAGGGTTCGATTCCTGGTCGGGGCTACTGGACCAGGGTTTGATTCCTGGCTGGGGCTACTGGACCAGGGTTCGATTCATGGCCGGGGCTACCCCCCCCCCCCCCCTGAGTTTACTACAATAGTGTAACTTTAATAGTGACTTTTCCTTTCAATATCACTGAACTATAATGGGAGACAAATGATTGAAGAAGTTAAATAGATTTCCAGTTCCATGATTATTTAAGGGAGAGATTATATATAAGAGCCATGTAGTTACACAGAGCTCAGTCAGAGGGGTGATGTCCAAAACAGCACCCTTATCTCTACCTAGTGCACTACTTTTTGACCTGAGCCCTATGGGCCCTGAACATAAGTGTAGTGCGCTATATAGAGGATAGGGTGTAATTTGGGACACAGGGAAGTGTCTCTATCTGATTGAATTTGTTTTTCTTGTCTCGTCAAGGCACGTCTTGATAATATACCTTATTTATAGTTAACATTCAATGTTTCACGACCAAAATAGACAACAAGAAAGTCTGTAATCAAACACGTTCCCTTTTCAAACCTGGCCAAAATGGTTCATGGGAACAAGAGAGCTACAAACAACAACAATAACGAGAGACATTAAAGGCCCAGTGCACTCAAAAACTTGATTTACCTGTGTTTTATATTTCCACGCTATGAGGTTGGAATGATATACTGTGAAAATGATGATAATGCCCTTTTAGTGTAAGAGGTGTTTGAAAAGACTGCCTAAAATTCTAGCCTGTTTTGGTGGGATGGAGTTTTAGCCTGCCTGGTGACATCACCAGTTAATGACATCATTAGTTAATAGACCAATAAGAAAGAGTTCCAAACCTCTCTGCCAATAACAGCTACTTTTCAGTTTTCCCCTCCCCACTCAGACCACTCCCAGACAGTCCTATCTAAATTCTTACTTGAGATATTGCTCTTTGATCATTTAAATCACAGTTAGGTCCTTAATTTTTACCCAGAAAGTATTTGATACTGAGATTTTTTTTTTTTAAACAGCTGGACTTTTTTGGACTTTCAACTGTTTTTTGTTTTTGTTTTTATATATATATATTTAAAGATGATGAACACAACATGAAAAAAAAAAAACTTGTGTATTTTGATATCATACCAGGTTTGATTTGTAAAGCAGTGTGTGTGACGTCGTAGGGATGGATGGCGGGGTGAGAAACAACAGGTTTCCTTTATGAGTTGATGTAATTTAAATGCAAATAGAAAATGAAACTATTAAAAGAAACATATTTTAAAAATGTTGTGGTGCATGGTTGAATGGAGTTTCTGTATTTGATATAGAAACTTTTTCTTTTATGTTTTTCGATTGATTACTATGATAATTATAGCTATTATTATGTTTCTCATTATTATTATTGCATCAGAATCTCTTCTTAATTTTTTTCCTAAAGCAACTTTAATTGTAGCATGCCTTGAATAAATGTTATGATCTCTGTACTTTCTTCAGTCCTCCCGTGTCCTCTTGTCTTCTTGCTTTCCCCACACATTGGCAATCAAACCAGTCTCCGGAAGAATCTCAATTTCGTTTTCTTGACTCATCACATCCTCTCTCCTCACTTCCTTCTCAAAACCCATTGGATGAGAAGGTCAGAGTGGAGGGACCTCTGACCTCATCTAATGGGTTTTGAGAAGGAAGTGAGGAGAGAGGATGTGATGAGTCAAGGAAAAGCTGTTGAGATTCTCTCTCAGTGTTCCTTCCTTTCCTGTCTTATCTTCTCTCAACCACTGCAGTGTGACTGACTACCCTTTTACCCAATCACACTGCTCGCCACTCCTAAGCTCCACCTGCCTCTCTGTTCTCTTCCTTAAACATCTTCCTCTAAAGGCCACATCCCATACCTTGACTTGACTTAAACCCTTTTACTCTGAGGGCCCATACCGTGACTTGACTTAAACTCTTTTACTCTTGAGGGTCGATACCTTGACTTGACTTAAACCCTTTTACTCTGAGGGCCGATACCTTGACTTGACTTAAACCCTTTTACTCTGAGGGCCGATTTCTCAGTCCTACAAGATGAAACCAAGTCCTGGGCTAAAAGTCATTCCACTGAGCATGTCTAAGAGGTGGATAGGTTACCAGTCAACACAACCAATGACATCACACACACCATAGGACAGACAGACAGGCCCTGACTCAAGGTCAAACTCCAAACTCCAAGATTATCTAGTCCTTATAGTACCATGCCGTATAGGCTTCTCTGTCTGGGATAGATATATAGACCACACCACTGTAAGGGATAGATAGATAGGCCACAACAATGTATGGGATAGATATCAAATGAAAACTTTATTTGTCACATGCGCCGAATACAACAAGTGTAGACCTTACCATGAAATGCTTACTTACGAGCCCCTAACCAACAATGCAGTTCAAAGAGAGTTAAGAAAATATTTACCAAACAAACTAAAGTAAAAAACCTGTTGACCTGTTTAAAGGTCATGCTCACATCGGCTACTGAGAGCATTATCACACAAGCATCCAGAAGAGCTGGTGTTCTCGTGCATGCTTCAGTGTTGCTTGCCTCGAGCTTCAGAGCCGGTGTAGTCGGATTCAATCTTAATCCTGTATTGACGCTTTGCTTGTTTGACGGTTCATCTGAGGCCATAGCAGGATTTCTTATAAGCGTCCGGATTAGTGTCCCGCTCCTTGAAAGCGGCAGCTCTAGCCTTTAGGTCAATGCGGATGTTGCCTGTAATCCATGGCTTCTGGTTGGGATATGTACGTACGGTCACTGTGGACTTTTTGATGAAGCCGATGACTGAGGTGGTATACCACTCAATACCATTGGATGAATCTCGGAACATATTTCAGTCTGTGCTAGCAAAACAGCGTGGCATCCGCGTCATCTGACCACTTCCATATTGAGCGATTCACTGGTACTTCCTGCTTGAGTTTTGCTTGTAAGCAGGAATCAGGAGGATAGAATTATGGTCAGATTTGCCAAATGGAGGGTGGGAGAGAGCTTTGTACACATATCTGTGTGTGGAGTAAAGATGGCCTAGAGTTTTTTTCCCCTCTGGTTGCACATTTAACATGCTGGTAGAAGGGAGGTAAAACTGACTTAAGTTTGCCTGCATTAACGTCCCCGGCCACTAGGAGTACCGCTTTTGGATGAGCATTTTCTTGTTTGCTTATGGCCGTATACAGCTGGTTGAGTGCGGTCTTAGTGCCAGCATCGGTTTGTGGTGGTAAATAGACGGCTACAAATAATACAGATGACAACACTCTTGGTAGATAGTTTGGTCGACAATTTATCATAAGGGACTCTACCTCTTTATCATAAGGGACTCTACTTCTTTAATATTAGACATCACACACCAGCTGTTATTGACAAACAGACAAACAAACACACACCCCTGCCCCTCGTCTTACCAGACGTAGCTTCTCTGTTCTGCCGGTGCATTGAAAATCCCTCCAACTCTATATTATCCGTGTCGTTGAAACATAAGATATTACAGTTTTTAATGTCCCGTTGGTAGGATAATCTTTATTTTCCAATGATTGCAAGTTAGCCAATAGAACGGATGGCAGTGAGAGTTTACTCGCTCGCCTACGAATTCTCAGAAGGCAGCAATACATTGTTGCTTTTTCTGTGGCTTTCACTGCAAAAAAAATACAATGAATATGAACATTTACACTTTAAAGTATTTTTTTATTTTTTTATTAAACCTTTACTTAACTAGGCAAGTCAGTTAAGAACAAATTCTTATTTACAATGACGGCCTACCCTGGCCAAACCCGGACGACGCTGGGCAAATTGTGCGCCGCCTTACGGGACTCCCAATCACGGCCGGTTGTGATACAGCCTGGATGACGAGTGTTAAGTATATTAGTAAAGGCAAACTTTTCATGATAACTCTACAAAGATACCCGCATCACATGAATGTATTGAATTAGAAATAAAACTAATTGTACAAATTGAATGAGAAATAGCAGTGATTCTACTTTTTTTTTTTTAAGTATTGTTGTGGAAGTGTAAACTAGTGGGATATGGGATTTACATAATCTGGGAAAAAATGCTATTCTGGCTTCAATTTTTTTACACATGATTAGTCTTAGTCTTAGCAGATCAGAACTGCATCACAAATGGCCCCCTATTCCCTATGTAGTGCACTACTTTTGACCAGGGCCCATTCACACAAATGGCCCCCTATTCCCTATGTAGTGCACTACTTTTAACCAGGGCCCATCAACACAAATGGCCCCCTATTCCCTATGTAGTGCACTACTTTTAACCAGGGCCCATCAACACAAATGGCCCCCTACTCCTTGCTCAAAAGTAGTGCCCTACATTGCGGATACAGGTCTGGTCATGGGATGTATAGCCAGTGTAAGGCTAATACACACGTGACCATGCAATTCAAACCTTTAAGCAGCTTGTAACATATTCTCACCTTTTCAGGTTTCTATAGTTTGATCTTTGTTTCTCAATGAATCTAAAGTAGAAAATATCTCCACGGGTTTAAACTGCATTACTTGGTTGTTGTATTGACTTTATACAGCCACTGGACACAGATGTCAATTCAACGTCTATTCCACGATGGTTCAGCGTAAATTTCATTGAAACGATGTGGAAACCACATTGACTGAACACAGTTTATCATGTCATCTCTGGTGTAAACTAAATTCACAGACATAACTACTAAAGTATTCTCTCCATGTACTGGAATGGTAGCAGTATGGGGGTGGGGGGTGGGGGGGGGGGGTTCAGAACCCAGGTAAGCGAGCGTAAATGGAACGTAATTCCCTTTTTATACACGTTTCTCTCAACAAGTATTCTGACCTTCAACTTAAGCCTGAGAATACCATGCTATTCACCCGCTATTCACCCACTATTCATTTGGGGGGGGGTATAAAATACATGAAGGTGTGGAGGAGGCGTGTCTACAGATACACCATATTAATGAAGGTGTGGAGGAGGTGTGTCTACAGATACACCGTATTAATGAAGGTGTGGAGGAGGCGTGTCTACAGATACACCACATTAATGAAGGTGTGGAGGAGGCGTGTCTACAGATACACCACATTAATGAAGGTGTGGAGGAGGCGTGTCTACAGATACACCATATTAATGAAGGTGTGGAGGAGGTGTGTCTACAGATACACCGTATTAATGGAGGTGTGGAGGAGGCGTGTCTACAGATACACTATTAATGGAGGTGTGGAGGAGGCGTGTCTACAGATACACCATATTAATGAAGGTGTGGAGGAGGCGTGTCTACAGATACACCATATTAATGAAGGTGTGTCTACAGATGCACCATATTAATGAAGGTGTGGAGGAGGCGTGTCTACAGATACACCATATTAATGAAGGTGTGGTGGAGGCGTGTCTACAGATACACCGTATTAATGAAGGTGTGGAGGAGGCGTGTCTACAGATACACCATATTAATGAAGGTGTGGAGGAGGTGTGTCTACAGATACACCGTATTAATGAAGGTGTGGTGGAGGTGTGTCTACAGATACACCATATTAATGAAGGTGTGGAGGAGGCGTGTCTACAGATACACAGTATTAATGAAGGTGTGGAGGAGGAGGTGTCTACAGATGCACCGTATTAATGAAGGTGTGGAGGTGGTGTGTCTACAGATACATCATATTAATGGAGGTGTGGTGGAGGCGTGTCTACAGATACACCATATTAATGAAGGTGTGGTGGAGGAGGTGTGTCTACAGATACACCGTATTAATGAAGGTGTGGTGGAGGCGTGTCTACAGATACACCATAGTAATGAAGGTGTGGAGGAGGCGTGTCTACAGATACACTGTATTAATGAAGGTGTGGAGGTGTGTCTACAGATACACCATATTAATGAAGGTGTGGTGGAGGCGTGTCTACAGATACACTATATTAATGAAGGTGTGGAGGAGGCGTGTCTACAGATACACCGTATTAATGAAGGTGTGGAGGAGGCGTGTCTACAGATACACCGTATTAATGAAGGTGTGGAGGAGGCGTGTCTACAGATACACCGTATTAATGAAGGTGTGGAGGAGGCGTGTCTACAGATACACCATATTAATGGAGGCGTCTACAGATACACCGTATTAATGAAGGTGTGGAGGAGGTGTCTACTAAACCCAGTTGAATAAACACTTCAACTTCAAAACAGCCTACCCGACCACTCGGAGGCGTCCGCATGGTCCTAAAGCACACCGATGCCGTGTTTTGTATCACATTCCAATGATAATACTGGGAGGACAAAAATGCAATTTCAGAATGTGGGTGGGACATGTCTCCATCCTCACTGAAAGTTGCACCCCTGGTCGTTCCTGAGGATAGCTAGCAATAGTGGATCATGTTAGGTTACAAATTGTGCTAATAATCTAGGACATGTAGCCTATTGGAATCATTATGGAACGCAGACCGGACGTAGCAGTTTAAACCTGGAGCACGTTTCACGGTTCACGATGACCGGACTGTTGTCATCACAGTTCCATGATTAGTGAGGATTATCAGGGTAGATTTATAGGACTACTTTTCCACTCTAATTGTATACTTTTCTCATATTCCAGGATTTGGTGGATTTATCAATTAAACATGGCAACTTTCAGGAGGAATCAAACCACTGTATTTTAGATTCATCAATATATTTAGTCCGTAAAAGGCTCTCCAGTCCTGTTTTCATTATTATTTATAAATAATCTTTTATATTTAGCGTTAGGAAAGTAGAGTATTTTTAAAATCTACCAGGAGATGAATGTGTGTGCTCGCTTTCATTGATCCCTAATATTCTGAACCATTCTCTTCATATATTCTAGTGAGTCTTATCACAAGGCTCAGAACTAAAGTTAAACCCATGTTAGAGACTGCTGATCACGAGGCTCAGAACTAAAGTTAACCACACCTGTGGAAGCACCTGCATTCAACATACTTAGTATACCTCATTTACTCAAGTACTTCCTTTATTTTGTCAGTTACATGTATCAGGACGTTTCCCTCTTTGGGTACAGCGAGCACTTCACCCTTTTCTATGCACCATCCCTCTACCTCCCTGTCTCCTACACTCAGGCTTCTGCGACCTCAGGTCGTAGATCCCTGGAGGAGATTATCTCCTCATGGCCACAGTATAGAGAGAGAGAGTGAGTTTCATAGAGAGAACAAGGGAATTTCTTCCACCTCACAGAACTGGAGGTCCGAACAACATTTATGTTCTGGAGAAGGTATAAAAGATCGGCGAAGAATCCAGCTATGAACTGGTCCGTTTGGTACAATTTTGTGAAACTCATGAGAGACAATACAGCCACATTACCATAACGCTGTTTATACAATAGCCTCAGATATGAGGCTTACATCTAATTGTTGTATAAAATGAATGAGTGAGGATGGAACTGTTTGTGAAATTGTGTGATGTGATTTTGGACTGTTTAATGAAGGAAACTCCAATTCCCTTTGGAGTTTAACTAAATCAGAGGACCGCCCATGAGCAGTTATGGACAGGCCCTTTTCTGCTCTTCCGAATAAAAACCCCACCCGGGTTTTCTATCACCAGACCAGCTTACCTCGATAACGAGAGGACCAAGGTTTGATAGAAGACCAGCTTACCTCGATAAGGAGAGGACCAAGGTTTGATAGAAGACCAGCTTACCTCGATAAGGAGAGGACCAAGGTTTGATAGAAGACCAGCTTACCTCGATAACGAGAGGACCAAGGTTTGATAGAAGACCAGCTTACCTCGATAACGAGAGGACCAATGTTTGATAGAAGACCAGCTTACCTCGATAAAGAGAGGACCAAGGTTTGATAGAAGACCAGCTTACCTCGATAACGAGAGGGCCAAGGTTTGAGAGGAGACCAGCTTACCTCGATAACGAGAGATGGCTAAAGGTTGTAGACCACCTTACCACGAGAGGGCCAAGGTTTGAGTAGAGACCATAAACCTGAGTATAAGCTAAGGTTTGAGTAGATAGCTGAATCTTTTAACCATACCACGTGGTTAAACTCTTAGACTAATCGATACCGACAGAATAAGAACAAGTCTTTGATATTAATTACTAGCAGCTAGGAATTCGGTACCATTGAACGCAAAGACCGACAACCGCCGAAACATCTATTCTATATAGACATGAATGAATGTCACTCTGAACTATCCATTCTAACCCCGACAGAGAGAAAGAGGGCAGACAGACTCTCCAACAGAAACAAACTTTTCAACAGAGATCCCGACGACACACCGAGCGTAAATATATATATTGATTGCAATTGTTCCAGAATGAGTGAGCGTTCATGTGCAAAGGATTAGCATTTCAATTGTTATAATTATCACTCTGTCTAACAAGCCGCCATACCGGTTTAGCCCACTAGAGCACATTCCCCTATCATTTCTTTGTAAACATATCTATTTTGTTTGTGTGATGCATTTCTGTGAGTACTTAAGTTAGTAAATAAATGACTTTAAGACAATTGATGTATGGATGACTCATAGTGAAGACTGGGTTCGTGCAGATAACCAACAATTTACGACGTTTGGAATGAGACTAACGTGAGGTAAATAATAATTCATTAATTCAGACTAATTGATCAGATATTAAAATATCTGAACATTATTAGGAAAATTATAACTTTGTAATCTGAATATTTTCCTTGGTGCCCTGACTTCCTAGTTAGTTACATGATTAATCAGTTTAATCACGTAATTATTATTATTATTTTTTTTATTTCACCTTTATTTAACCAGGTAGGCAAATTGAGAACACGTTCTCATTTACAATTGCGACCTGGCCAAGATAAAGCAAAGCAGTTCGACACATACAACAACACAGAGTTACACATGGAATAAAAACAAACATAGAGTCAATAATACAGTGAAAAATAAGTCTATATACAATATGAGCAAGTGAGGTGAGATAAGGGAGGTGAAGGCAAACAATATATATATAAATAAATAAAAATATAAAAAGGCCATGGTGGCGAAGTAAATACAATATAGCAAGTAAAAAAAAAGTAAAAAAAGTAGAGATAGTAGAGATAGAAAAAAGTAGAGATAGAAATAATGGGGTGCAAAGGAGCAAAATAAATAAATAAATAAATACAGTAGGTAAAGAGGTAGTTGTTTGGGTTAAATTATAGATGGGCTATGTACAGGTGCAGTAATCTATGAGCTGCTCTGACAGCTGGTGCTTAAAGCTAGTGAGGGAGATAAGTGTTTCCAGTTTGAGATTTTTGTAGTTCGTTCCAGTCATTGGCAGCAGAGAACTGGAAGGAGAGGCGGCCAAAGGAAGAATTGGTTTTGGGGGTGACCAGAGAGATATACCTGCTGGAGCGCGTGCTACAGGTAGGTGCTGCTATGGTGACCAGCGAGCTGAGATAAGGGGGGACTTTACCTAGCAGGGTCTTGTAGATGACCTGGAGCCAGTGGGTTTGACGACGAGTATGAAGCGAGGGCCAGCCAACGAGAGTGTACAGGTCGCAGTGGTGGGTAGTATATGGGGCTTTGGTGACAAAACGGATGGCACTGTGATAGACTGCATCCAATTTATTGAGTAGGGTCTTGGAGGCTATTTTGTAAATGACATCACCAAAGTCGAGGATTGGTAGGATGGTCAGTTTTACAAGGGTATGTTTGGCAGCATGAGTGAAGGATGCTTTGTTGCGGAATAGGAAGCCAATTCTAGATTTAACTTTGGATTGGAGATGTTTGATGTGAGTCTGGAAGGAGAGTTTACAGTCTAACCAGACACCTAGGTATTTGTAGTTGTCCACATATTCTAAGTCAGAGCCGTCCAGAGTAGTGATGTTGGACAGGCGGGCAGGTGCAGGCAGCGATCGGTTGAAGAGCATGCATTTAGTTTTACTTGTATTTAAGAGCAAATGGAGGCCACGGAAGGAGAGTTGTATGGCATTGAAGCTCGCCTGGAGGGTTGTTAACACAGTGTCAAAAGAAGGGCCAGAAGTATACAGAATAGTGTCGTCTGCGTAGAGATGGATCAGAGAATCACCAGCAGCAAGAGCGACATCATTGATGTATACAGAGAAGAGAGTCGGTCCAAGAATTGAACCCTGTGGCACCCCCATAGAGACTGCCAGAGGCCCGGACAACAGACCCTCCGATTTGACACACTGAACTCGATCAGAGAAGTAGTTGGTGAACCAGGCGAGGCAATCATTAGAGAAACCAAGGCTGTCGAGTCTGCCGATGAGGATGTGGTGATTGACAGAGTCAAAAGCCTTGGCCAGGTCAATGATAATTTGAGTTATTTGATAAATAAGTCGTCCCGTTTTAATGATGCCAAAGACAGGACACATGTATATAACACTAGTATAAACACAGTTAGTATACAATGAAGACTGTACACCTTGGTATGGTTTGATAAAGCTTTAATTTCTCCTGCTATGGCACAGTTTCCAGCTGTGGATTATTCTGCTTCATAGTACAACACATATTTTAAAAAACAAAACTTTTTTTCATTTTCTTTTTAACAGAAGTTTCTCCAGCCTTTTTTTTTTCTCCCACTGCTTATAGATTAAATACCAACAATATCATCATCAAACTTTAAATAAATTAGGCGTCATAAAGCAAATGGTATCTACCCAAACTTCATAAATATACATCGTAACATGTTTAAAAAAATAATATAGCATCTATACAAATAGACAGAATAGATCCCAAGCAGAACATGTTCTGTCACACTGAGGCTTTTAATTTCCGACATAGTGCACTACTTTTGACCAGAGTAACCTTGTCCAAGCCAGCATGACTCCACCTCCTGTTTCTGAAGTACAACCCCCGGGACATGACGCTGGTCCCAAAAAAAAAGAAATAGTGCACTATATGTAGGGAATATCGTGCGATTTTGGGACACATCCTCCAGAGACACTTGATACTTTGGTCTACTAGAACTGCAAGGCAGGCAGTCTCTCATTCACAGATAGTTGGGTACATCATGAAGCAATCTAAACCGTGTGTTCCCCCCCCCCTAATCAAGTTCAAGCATCCACATACTGTGCTAGTATCAGGGTTGGGGGTCAATTTCAGTCAATTCAGGAAGTACACTTAAATCTCCATTCAAATGCTTTAAAAACAAAATGGAGGACAACTTGGAATAGTAAATCGGGTTAACTTTCTGAATTTGACTCGTCTACTAGTCAGCTAACTGCAAACCTTAAAGCAAATAGTTAACTTTTAAAAAATGTACATGCATTATTATAATGAATAATTGTTTCTAGCTCCGGGAACAATACAATATTGAATCTGAAAGGTGAAATGTTCTTTTTTTATACGGTCTTGTCTTCCAATAACACATCTGAAATGTTTCAATACAGGATGTGATATATTTCTCATATCCTGTTATAGTGGAATACAGCGACGTCTCGTTCAGAAAGCTGTATTCCTTTATTGCCGTTACTTTTCCTCCCATCTCCTCGTCATTAAAAACAATGCCAGTGTGTGTCCCAAATGACACCCTATTCCCTACATAGTGCACTACACCCCATAAGGCCCTGGTCAAAAGTAGTGCACTATATAGGGAATAGGGTGCCATTTGGGATAAAAACCCAATATCAGCCATATCAATATTTATAAGTGTGTATCAACAACAGATTTGACAGACGGATAGAAGTAAACAGAACCACATCATCGTATCCTTCGTCTCATCAGCAGAGTAGGAAACCGGGAGCCTACGGTCATTGTCAAGACAGTACACAAACAGATCTGGGACCAGGCTAGGAGACGTACAGATCTGGGACCAGGCTAGGAGACGTACAGATCTGGGACCAGGCTACGAGACGTACAGATCTGGGACCAGGCTAGGAGACGTACAGATCTGGGACCAGGCTAGGAGATGGTGGTCTAATTCTAACTGCACTTGGTGCAACACCAGGGTTTAAGCCCAGGGAAAGTCTCAGGCCAGACACCAGGGTTTAAGCCCAGGGAAAGTCTCAGGCCAGACACCAGGGTTTAAGCCCAGGGAAAGTCTCAGGCCAGACACCAGGGTTTAAGCCCAGGGAAAGTCTCAGGCCAGACACCAGGGTTTAAGCCCAGGGAAAGTCTCAGGTCAAACCAGGGCTGTGGTTACAGTGGAAAGAGGCCATTGGAAATTCCAGAAGCAACATGTCCTGTGACAAAATTTGAAAGTATCCATCTCCCATAACAGCTGAAACACACCGTTTGCTAGTAGTCGGCATGAAGACGTCCTGAACACGATCAGAACAGGAGAATCAATATGACAGCATACGGCATCAACTCGTTTCACCACGGCAATAGCGCGATTGTGCTTTAACGTCTAATCTAATACAAATAGACTTAGAAAATAATATGTTACCTTATGCAACAAAATAATTGTAACTACATCAAGAGACCAAGGTTGCCATGCCTGTGTGATACAGTAAATTGTACTGTGGTAACAGAGAATCGACCCAGCCACAGAGTCTAAACCTGGTTGACCCCCATCTACCCAGCCAGAGAGTCTAAACCTGGTTGACCCCATCTACCCAGCCAGAGAGTCTAAACCTGGTTGACCCCCATCTACCCAGCCCCAGAGTCTAAACCTGGTTGACCCCCATCTACCCAGCCAGAGAGTCTAAACCTGGTAGGCAATAGTCACAAGTAGTCTACTATATAGGGGATTGGGTGTACAGCTATTGAACTTCCCCACTACACAACGTGACACTAATGAAATGAATGAGGGCAGAAAACTGAAACGCGTGGACAATTTGGATAAATCACATTCCCACCAACAAACAAAAAAAAAACGTAAAATTTCAAAAACATTTGGCTAAGTGCATTTCTTGCCGCCTGCCTTCTTCAGTAAGCGAGATAGTTACGCCCTCTGTTTCAATAGAGAACGCTGACAGAGCGGACGTGTCGAGCGGACGTGTCGAGTCAGAGGAACGTTAAGAACAAGAGGATTCTCATAGTCCAGAAAGAGAAAGCAGACACGGAGCTTTATATACTGTCAGGGCAGAGGGGACGCAGGCTTTTGTTTCAGCCCAGCACTAACACCCCCAATCAGCCTATCATGGTCCAGACTAAAAAAGTGTGTTAGTGCTGGGCTGGAACAAAAGCCTGAACACCCAATAACGCTCCAGGAACTGGAGACTACAAACCGTGATCTTACTGGCTCAGATCACCTCAGATCCAACAGCCTAAACTCAACTCAAACTCTAAGCCAGTTCCAAAGCATTTCTTCATTGTTTCCCCCCTAATCAGGGACTGATTTAGACCTGGGACCAGTCTGTTGAAAATAGTCAGCAATCTCACAGCAGAAAGACCATGATGCTTGAAAACCTGACCAATAAAACCAACAAAAAAAACGGACCAAAGAGAATTCCTAGGTTTGGACCATAAGTTTTCACATTAAAAACAATATTGAGTGTAGATTCAAGACTAAATGAGGAATAGGGTGTAATTTAGGACGTAGGGCTCACTTCATGACAGGAGGATCTCGGTTTTCAACAGTTTGGATGGTAGAGAGAGAAAAGAGCATCAGTAATAAATTATATATTTCAACACACAGGTTAAAAACCATAAAACACTATGAATTCCATATGAAGTTTTCTAACCGTCACGCCCATAGCGGGTAGTTTCCTTCTAACCGTCACGCCCATAACGGGTAGTTTCCTTCTAACCGTCACGCCCATAGCGGGTAGTTTCCTTCTAACCCTCACGCCCATAGCGGGTAGTTTCCTTCTAACCCTCACGCCCATAGCGGGTAGTTTCCTTCTAACCCTCACGCCCATAGCGGGTAGTTTCCTTCTAACCCTCACGCCCATAGCGGGTAGTTTCCTTCTAACCGTCACGCCCATAGCGGGTAGTTTCCTTCTAACCGTCACGCCCATAGCGGGTAGTTTCCTTCTAACCGTCACGCCCATAGCGGGTAGTTTCCTTCTAACCGTCACGCCCATAGCGGGTAGTTTCCTTCTAACCGTCACGCCCATAGCGGGTAGTTTCCTTCTAACCGTCACGCCCATAGCGGGTAGTTTCCTTCTAACCGTCACGCCCATAGCGGGTAGTTTCCTTCTAACCCTCACGCCCATAGCGGGTAGTTTCCTTCTAACCCTCACGCCCATAGCGGGTAGTTTCCTTCTAACCGTCACGCCCATAGCGGGTAGTTTCCTTCTAACCGTCACGCCCATAGCGGGTAGTTTCCTTCTAACCGTCACGCCCATAGCGGGTAGTTTCCTTCTAACCGTCACGCCCATAGCGGGTAGTTTCCTTCTAACCGTCACGCCCATAGCGGGTAGTTTCCTTCTAACCGTCACGCCCATAGCGGGTAGTTTCCTTCTAACCGTCACGCCCATAGCGGGTAGTTTCCTTCTAACCGTCACGCCCATAGCGGGTAGTTTCCTTCTAACCCTCACGCCCATAGCGGGTAGTTTCCTTCTAGCCCTCACGCCCATAGCGGGTAGTTTCCTTCTAACCGTCACGCCCATAGCGGGTAGTTTCCTTCTAACCGTCACGCCCATAGCGGGTAGTTTCCTTCTAACCGTCACGCCCATAGCGGGTAGTTTCCTTCTAACCCTCACGCCCATAGCGGGTAGTTTCCTTCTAACCCTCACGCCCATAGCGGGTAGTTTCCTTCTAACCCTCACGCCCATAGCGGGTAGTTTCCTTCTAACCGTCACGCCCATAGCGGGTAGTTTCCTTCTAACCGTCACGCCCATAGCGGGTAGTTTCCTTCTAACCGTCACGCCCATAGCGGGTAGTTTCCTTCTAACCCTCACGCCCATAGCGGGTAGTTTCCTTCTAACCCTCACGCCCATAGCGGGTAGTTTCCTTCTAACCGTCACGCCCATAGCGGGTAGTTTCCTTCTAACCGTCACGCCCATAGCGGGTAGTTTCCTTCTAACCGTCACGCCCATAGCGGGTAGTTTCCTTCTAACCGTCACGCCCATAGCGGGTAGTTTCCTTCTAACCGTCACGCCCATAGCGGGTAGTTTCCTTCTAACCCTCACGCCCATAGCGGGTAGTTTCCTTCTAACCGTCACGCCCATAGCGGGTAGTTTCCTTCTAACCCTCACGCCCATAGCGGGTAGTTTCCTTCTAACCCTCACGCCCATAGCGGGTAGTTTCCTTCTAACCGTCACGCCCATAGCGGGTAGTTTCCTTCTAACCGTCACGCCCATAGCGGGTAGTTTCCTTCTAACCGTCACGCCCATAGCGGGTAGTTTCCTTCTAACCGTCACGCCCATAGCGGGTAGTTTCCTTCTAACCGTCACGCCCATAGCGGGTAGTTTCCTTCTAACCCTCACGCCCATAGCGGGTAGTTTCCTTCTAACCCTCACGCCCATAGCGGGTAGTTTCCTTCTAACCGTCACGCCCATAGCGGGTAGTTTCCTTCTAACCGTCACGCCCATAGCGGGTAGTTTCCTTCTAACCGTCACGCCCATAGCGGGTAGTTTCCTTCTAACCGTCACGCCCATAGCGGGTAGTTTCCTTCTAACCGTCACGCCCATAGCGGGTAGTTTCCTTCTAACCGTCACGCCCATAGCGGGTAGTTTCCTTCTAACCGTCACGCCCATAGCGGGTAGTTTCCTTCTAACCGTCACGCCCATAGCGGGTAGTTTCCTTCTAACCCTCACGCCCATAGCGGGTAGTTTCCTTCTAGCCCTCACGCCCATAGCGGGTAGTTTCCTTCTAACCGTCACGCCCATAGCGGGTAGTTTCCTTCTAACCGTCACGCCCATAGCGGGTAGTTTCCTTCTAACCGTCACGCCCATAGCGGGTAGTTTCCTTCTAACCGTCACGCCCATAGCGGGTAGTTTCCTTCTAACCGTCACGCCCATAGCGGGTAGTTTCCTTCTAACCCTCACGCCCATAGCGGGTAGTTTCCTTCTAACCGTCACGCCCATAGCGGGTAGTTTCCTTCTAACCCTCACGCCCATAGCGGGTAGTTTCCTTCTAACCGTCACGCCCATAGCGGGTAGTTTCCTTCTAACCGTCACGCCCATAGCGGGTAGTTTCCTTCTAACCGTCACGCCCATAGCGGGTAGTTTCCTTCTAACCGTCACGCCCATAGCGGGTAGTTTCCTTCTAACCGTCACGCCCATAGCGGGTAGTTTCCTTCTAACCGTCACGCCCATAGCGGGTAGTTTCCTTCTAACCCTCACGCCCATAGCGGGTAGTTTCCTTCTAACCCTCACGCCCATAGCGGGTAGTTTCCTTCTAACCGTCACGCCCATAGCGGGTAGTTTCCTTCTAACCGTCACGCCCATAGCGGGTAGTTTCCTTCTAACCGTCACGCCCATAGCGGGTAGTTTCCTTCTAACCGTCACGCCCATAGCGGGTAGTTTCCTTCTAACCGTCACGCCCATAGCGGGTAGTTTCCTTCTAACCATCACGCCAATAGAGGATAGTTAATTTTCTTCCACTCAATGTTGCCATCTCGCACTGGCCATATACCAAATGGCACCCTATTCCCTATATAGTGCACTACCTTTAACCAGAGCAGAAAATATGGGCAGGTGTAGGGCCCTGGTCAAAAGTAGCTGACTATATAGGGATGCTGATCAGTCTGTGTCTGGTATTGTCTCTGGCCCCTGGGGGTGATGGGACTCGGGTTATGCGTCCCTGTAGGTGGGACTTAGGCTGTTCGCTATACGTCCAGGATCTCCTCGGCCGTACCCCCACATCGTAACCTGTAGCGCCCCGTCCTCCAGCTGATGGTGGGGTCCCACAGGGCCGACAGGAAGATCTGGACGGTCATGGACTCTCTGATGAACCAGGCTACGGCGTAGTCCAGTTTGGAGAAGGCCGGCGTGCCGCCCTGAAAGGGGGAGAAGGGAAAAACATACTCCGTTTGTTTCTTCCATCTGATTTTATTCTGAACTTTTCTGTCTCTCAATTAGAGAGTAACGGGCAGTGGCTATCGGGTTTTACTTCCCAGACATGACATTAATAGCAGACAACCTGGTAACTTGGATGTAGTCAGAGATTAACCACACCAGACAGTGTGTGTGTGTGTGTGTGTGTGTGTGTGTGTGTGTGTGTGTGTGTGTGTGTGTGTACCTGGACTCCTCGGAGCT
Source organism: Salvelinus fontinalis (assembly GCF_029448725.1). Taxonomy (NCBI): domain Eukaryota; kingdom Metazoa; phylum Chordata; class Actinopteri; order Salmoniformes; family Salmonidae; genus Salvelinus; species Salvelinus fontinalis. The sequence continues at coordinate 3,759,291 of NC_074666.1, read as the reverse complement.
GGATGTAATCAGAGATGAACCACGCCAGACAGTGGCACATGAAGAAGACCATAATATCCCAGTGGAATACGTGATGCGCCGACCAGCCAATGATCAGGCTGGCTACGAAACACTCGGAGATGGGCTCACAGATGGTGGCGGGGAGCATGTTGATACGAAGCTTGGCCCATCTGAGAGGGAGGAATCACAATCAACGGATGTCCCCATTCAGGTCAATTACATTATAATGGGTGGACTGGCGGCCATTGAACAGTCCCAATTCAGGTCAACTACATTATAATGGGTGGACTGGCGGCCATTGAACAGTCCCCATTCAGGTCAACTACATTATAATGGGTGGACTGGCGGCCATTGAACAGTCCCCATTCAGGTCAATTACATTATAATGGGTGGACTGGCGGCCATTGAACAGTCCCCATTCAGGTCAATTACATTATAATGGGTGGACTGGCGGCCATTGAACAGTCCCAATTCAGGTCAATTACATTATAATGGGTGGACTGGCGGCCATTGAACAGTCCCCATTCAGGTCAATTACATTATAATGGGTGGACTGGCGGCCATTGAACAGTCCCAATTCAGGTCAATTACATTATAATGGGTGGACTGGCGGCCATTGAACAGTCCCAATTCAGATCAATTACATTATAATGGGTGGACTGGCGGCCATTGAACAGTCCCAATTCAGGTCAATTACATTATAATGGGTGGACTGGCGGCCATTGAACAGTCCCAATTCAGGTCAATTACGTTATAAAATGGGTGGACAGGCGGCCATTGAACAGTCCCAATTCAGGTCAATTACGTTATAAAATGGGTGGACAGGCGGCCATTGAACAGTCCCAATTCAGGTCAACTACATTATAATGGGTGGACTGGCGGCCATTGAACAGTCCCAATTCAGGTCAACTACATTATAATGGGTGGACTGGCGGCCATTTTGAGCATCCAAATAGCAGTAAAGCAGGAAGTAAAAACATTCTGTTTCTATGGATGAGACACCCCTTAGACTATCTAGAGACACATCTACGTAACTTAAGACTAACTAAATGACTTAAATGTAAATGTAATGTTAAGACATTATACTGTGATATAGGCAGAACATCCCACTATACACAAGTGAAAGATTGATCAATGTAACTAATAAAAAAACCACACATTTAATCTGAGTCGGTAGATCTGAAGGAATCTGAATCCCAACGTGGCAGGCTAGTCAGTGGACTATTAGGAGACTGAAACAGCTAAATTAGCATTTAGAAATAAAATAAAAAATGGCACATGCTCAAATAATCTAGGACAATGGTGTCAAACTCAATTCCTGGAGAGTTGTGTCTACCGTGACCTTAAATTGATCAATCAAGTTAAAAAAAAAAAAAAAAGGAGGAGAGAAATAACTCAGACCCTTGGCCCTCCAGGAATGTGCTCTATAACAATGGCTGAGTGTGAAAGTTTAAGCCCTGATAGTTTGTTTACCTGATCATGCGGGACTGGAACTGAGCAACTGAATAGGACCCGGAGTTCTGCATGGCTACCTGCGTTGCCATGGAGAATTTCCATCCCCTGGGAGATAAGGAGGGAGGGAGGGACAAAGGAAAAAGTTAGCCCTTCAGTTAAAAGGGAAATTCAGCCGCAATCGCTCACGTTGATTGTTAGCTAGCGGTGGCTAACGTTGGCGGACCTTTGTAGTGGCTGCTTAAAGAAAACCAAGCCACATATTAGAGCCTGTTAGCTAGCGGTGGCTAAAGTTGGCGGACCTTTGTAGTGGCTGCTTAAAGAAAACCAAGCCGCCTGTTAGCTAGCGGTGGCTAAAGTTGGCGGACCTTTGTAGTGGCTGCTTAAAGAAAACCAAGCCATATTACAGAGCCTGTTAGCTAGCGGTGGCTAAAGTTGGCGGACCTTTGTAGTGGCTGCTTAAAGAAAACCAAGCCACATATTACAGAGCCTGTTAGCTAGCGGTGGCTAAAGTTGGCGGACCTTTGTAGTGGCTGCTTAAAGAAAACCAAGCCACATATTACAGAGCCTGTTAGCTAGCGGTGGCTAAAGTTGGCAGACCTTTGTAGATGGCTGCTTAAAGAAAACCAAGCCACATATTACAGAGCCTGTTAGCTAGCGGTGGCTAAAGTTGGCGGACCTTTGTAGTGGCTGCTTAAAGAAAACCAAGCCGCCTGTTAGCTAGCGGTGGCTAAAGTTGGCAGACCTTTGTAGTGGCTGCTTAAAGAAAACCAAGCCGCCTGTTAGCTAGCGGTGGCTAAAGTTGGCAGACCTTTGTAGTGGCTGCTTAAAGAAAACCAAGCCACATATTACAGAGCCTGTTAGCTAGCGGTGGCTAAAGTTGGCGGACCTTTGTAGTGGCTGCTTAAAGAAAACCAAGCCACATATTACAGAGCCTGTTAGCTAGCGGTGGCTAAAGTTGGCGGACCTCTGTAGTGGCTGCTTAAAGAAAACCAAGCCACATATTACAGAGCCTGTTAGCTAGCAGTGGCTAAAGTTGGCGGACCTTTAATATGTGGCTTGGTTTTCTTTAAGCAGCCACCCATAGACTACTTTCAGGTTGAGGAAATATCTAACATCAAGTTGTAAAATACTGAACTTCCCCTTTAAGAGCTGGAGTTAAGACCTGGCCAATGGCCAGAAATCCAATGAAAGATTCAATAACACCAAAACACAACTGTATCATATCATCGATGTTTAGGGGATCGACAATAAAACAGGTCAAAGTGGCAGGGGGTTATAAGGCAAAGATGTGAACCGGGTTCAGGGTACAGAATACAGGGATCCCGAGTGGAGCAGCGGTATAAGGCACTGCACCTCATCGCTAGAGGCGTCACTACAGACCCTGGTTCAGATTCCAGGCTGTATCACAACCCGGTTTGGGAGTCCCATAGGGCGGCGGACAATTGGCCCAGCATCGTCCGGGTTATGGTTTGGCCAGTGTAGGCCGTCATTGTAAATAATAATAATATATTTTTTTTAAATTTGAAAGCATATTATTCTTTTAACATTTTTTAAATTAAATGTAAAAAATCTATATATATTTTTTACATTTTGAGGACCAACCAGCGCAAACAATAAACAAGGGATGTTGAGACACCTTTGTGTCCTTAAACAGCCTATAACAAAAACACTATTCCTTGTGTTTCGATGTGTAACATATGCAACACTTTATAGCCAACTTTATTGTATTATTTTAAACTTCCCTAAAACAACAATTGTCTCATGGTTCAGCTGTCGGAGATTAAATTATTTATATTAAATTATATATATTAAAGCACTAAATGCATTGCAAGCATAGACCTATAGACTTAGGAGTCCACTGTATGATACTAAATAATATATATAAAAACACACACATTCACACAGTACCAGTCGAAAGTTTGTAAACACCTACTCTTTCAAGGGTTTTTCATTATTTTGACTATTTTCTACATTGTAGAATAATAGTGAAGACATCAAAACTATGAAATAACACATATAGAATCATGTAGTAACCAAAAAAAAGGGGTAAACAAATATATATTTATATTTCAGATTCTTCACGCAGTCTCCTCTGAACAGTTGATGTTGAGATGCGTGTTACTTTGGGCTGCAATTTCTGATCTGGTAACTCTAATGAACTTATCCTCTGCAGCAGAGGCAACTCTGGGTCTTCCTTTCCTGTGGCGGTCCTCATGAGAGACAGTTTCATCATAGTGCTTGATGGTTTTTGCGACTGCACTTGAAGAAACTTTAAAAGTTCTTGGAATTTTCAGGATTGACTGACCTTCATGTCTTAAAGTAATGATGGACTGTCGTTTCTCTTTGCTTATTTGAGCTGTTCTTGCCATAATATGGACTTGGTATTTTACCAAATAGGGCTATCTTCTGTATACCACCCCTACTTTATCACAACACAACTGATTGGCTCAAACGCATTGAGAAGGAAAGAAATTCTACACATTTATTTTTACAAGGCACACCAGTTAATTGAAATCCATTCCAGGTGACTACCTCATGAAGTTGGTTGAGAGAATGCCAAGAGTGTGCAAAGCTGTCATCAAGGCAAAGGGTGGCTACTTTGAAGAATCTCAAATATAAAATATTTTGATTTGTTTCACACTTTTTCATAGTTATTTCATAGTTTTGAAGTCTTCACTATTATTCTACAATGTATAAAATAGTAAAAATAAAGAAAAACCCTTGAATGAGTAGGTGTGTTCAAACTATTGTATATGTACGATAGACACACACAATTAAAAAAAGTGACAACATACAACATATGATAAACTAGGCTGTATTGAGCGAAGGGTTAGGTAAGCTTAGGGTAAGCTGCAATATGTATAAAATATGTTAAGGTTGAGGTAAGGGTTGAGGTAAGGGTTGAGGTAAGGGTTGAGGTAAGGGTTGAGGTAAGGGTTGAGGTAAGGGTTGAGGTAAGGGTTGAGGTAAGGGTTGAGGTAAGGGTTAAGGTAAGGGTTAAGGTAAGGGTTAAGGTAAGGGTTAAGGTAAGGGTTAAGGGGAGGGTTGAGGTGAGGGTTGAGGTGAGGGTTGAGGTAAGGGTTGAGGTAAGGGTTGAGGTATGGGTTAAGGTATGAGTTAAGGTAAGGGTTGAGGTGAGGGTTAAGGTGAGGGTTAAGGTAAGGGTTAAGGTAAGGGTTAAGGTTACCTTAGGTTAGCTGTAACATGTATGATAAAGTAATGTCTGTACCTGTCAGCAATGGCCTTCGCCATAAAGTAGTCCTCAGCGATGTACTGAGCGAAGGTAATGAGCCCTCCAGCCTGGTCCAAGATATCTTTCCTCATCAAACATGACATCCCTGTCACACACTTAATACCCATCACGTTGGCTGAGATGTAGGAGCGCGGGTGGGACGTGCCAAAGTACACCTGTTAGAAAATGGAGGTAGATTAGTAGGTAGCAGTCTTTAGCTAGGCCTTCGACACCTAGACCTTACCCAAGTACCCGTGACAGAAAAAGTAAGAAAAAAACGACATAAAATATTGGAATTTCTGAACTTTTGTGTGTGTGTGTGTGTGTGTACGTGTGTGTGTACACGTGTGTGTGTGTGTACGTGTGTGTGTATACGTGTGTGTGTGTATACGTGTGTGTGTGCGTACGTGTGTGTGTGTACATGTACGTACCACCAGTAATTTTTTGGACTTCATTGTTTATTGGTTTAACGCACAAAAACAAAGACTATTTAAGGTTATTCATCAGTCAGACAAACGGATGGCGAAATAAAAAAAACGAATCGTTAGAAAACAACCATTGTTGTAACATGAGTGAGGTTTATATAGGAATCTGTCAGGACAGTCAGAGGAAACACAACACGATCCCCTACAGGTGAACTGGAGGGTGATGTGGAAAACCAACCAGTTTCTAACACAGCAGCCTAGTTAATACCCCACTCCCTCTCTACAGTACCAGCAGGCTAGTTAATACCCCCCTCCCTCTCTAATAAAGTACCAGCAGCCTAGTTAATACCCCACTCCCTCTCTACAGTACCAGCAGGCTAGTTAATACCCCCCTCCCTCTCTAATACAGTACCAGCAGCCTAGTTAATACCCCACTTCCTCTCTAATACAGTACCAGCAGCCTAGTTAATACCCCACTCCCTCTCTACAGTACCAGCAGGCTAGTTAATACCCCCCTCCCTCTCTAATACAGTACCAGCAGCCTAGTTAATACCCCACTCCCTCTCTAATACAGTACCAGCAGCCTAGTTAATACCCCACTACCTCTCTAATACAGTACCAGCAGCCTAGTTAATACCCCACTACCTCTCTAATACAGTACCAGCAGCCTAGTTAATACCCCACTACCTCTCTAATACAGTACCAGCAGCCTAGTTAATACCCCACTTCCTCTCTAATACAACACAGTACCAGCAGCCTAGTTAATACCCCACTCCCTCTCTAATACAGTACCAGCAGCCTAGTTAATACCCCACTACCTCTCTAATACAGTACCAGCAGCCTATTTAATACCCCACTCCCTCTCTAATGCAGTACCAGCAGCCTAGTTAATACCCCACTCCCTCTCTAATACAGTACCAGCAGCCTAGTTAATACCCCACTACCTCTCTAATACAGTACCAGCAGCCTAGTTAATACCCCACTACCTCTCTAATACACTACCAGCAGCCTAGTTAATACCCCACTCCCTCTCTAATACAGTACCAGCAGCCTAGTTAATACCCCACTCCCTCTCTAATGCAGTACCAGCAGCCTAGTTAATACCCCACTCCCTCTCTAATACAGTACCAGCAGCCTAGTTAATACCCCACTCCCTCTCTACAGTACCAGCAGCCTAGTTAATACCCCACTCCCTCTCTAATACAGTACCAGCAGGCTAGTTAATACCCCACTCCCTCTCTACAGTACCAGCAGCATAGTTAATACCCCACTCCCTCTCTAATACAGTACCAGCAGCCTAGTTAATACCCCCCTCCCTCTCTAATACAGTACCAGCAGCCTAGTTAATACCCCACTCCCTCTCTAATACAGTACCAGCAGGCTAGTTAATACCCCCCTCCCTCTCTAATACAGTACCAGCAGCATAGTTAATACCCCACTTCCTCTCTAATACAACACAGTACCAGCAGGCTAGTTAATACCCCACTCCCTCTCTACAGTACCAGCAGCCTAGTTAATACCCCCCTCCCTCTCTAATACAGTACCAGCAGCCTAGTTAATACCCCACTTCCTCTCTAATACAGTACCAGCAGGCTAGTTAATACCCCACTTCCTCTCTAATACAACACAGTACCAGCAGCCTAGTTAATACCCCACTCCCTCTCTAATACAGTACCAGCAGCCTAGTTAATACCCCACTTCCTCTCTAATACAGTACCAGCAGCCTAGTTAATACCCCCCTCCCTCTCTACAGTACCAGCAGCCTAGTTAATACCCCACTCCCTCTCTACAGTACCAGCAGCCTAGTTAATACCCCCCTCCCTCTCTAATACAGTACCAGCAGCCTAGTTAATACCCCACTCCCTCTCTACAGTACCAGCAGCCTAGTTAATACCCCCCTCCCTCTCTAATACAGTACCAGCAGGCTAGTTAATACCCCACTTCCTCTCTAATACAACACAGTACCAGCAGCCTAGTTAATACCCCCCTCCCTCTCTAATACAGTACCAGCAGGCTAGTTAATACCCCACTTCCTCTCTAATACAACACAGTACCAGCAGCCTAGTTAATACCCCACTCCCTCTCTAATACAGTACCAGCAGCCTAGTTAATACCCCACTTCCTCTCTAATACAGTACCAGCAGCCTAGTTAATACCCCACTTCCTCTCTAATACAGTACCAGCAGCCTAGTTAATACCCCACTCCCTCTCTAATACAGTACCAGCAGGCTAGTTAATACCCCCCTCCCTCTCTAATACAGTACCAGCAGGCTAGTTAATACCCCACTTCCTCTCTAATACAACACAGTACCAGCAGCCTAGTTAATACCCCCCTCCCTCTCTAATACAACACAGTACCAGCAGCCTAGTTAATACCCCCCTCCCTCTCTAATACAACACAGTACCAGCAGCCTAATTAATACACCCCTCCCTCTCTAATACAGTACCAGCAGGCTAGTTAATACCCCACTTCCTCTCTAATACAACCCAGTACCAGCAGCCTAGTTAATACCCCCCTCCCTCTCTAATACAGTACCAACAGCCTAGTTAATACCCCACTTCCTCTCTAATACAGTACCAGCAGCCTAGTTAATACCCCACTCCCTCTCTAATACAACACAGTACCAGCAGCCTAGTTAATACCCCCCTCCCTCTCTAATACAACACAGTACCAGCAGCCTAGTTAATACCCCCCTCCCTCTCTAATACAACACAGTACCAGCAGCCTAGTTAATACCCCCCTCCCTCTCTAATACAACACAGTACCAGCAGCCTAGTTAATACCCCCCTCCCTCTCTAATACAGTACCAGCAGCCTAGTTAATACCCCACTCCCTCTCTAATACAGTACCAGCAGCCTAGTTAATACCCCCCTCCCTCTCTAATACAGTACCAGCAGGCTAGTTAATACCCCACTCCCTCTCTAACACAACACAGTACCAGCAGCCTAGTTAATACCCCCCTCCCTCTCTAATACAACACAGTACCAGCAGCCTAGTTAATACCCCACTCCCTCTCTAATACAGTACCAGCAGCCTAGTTAATACCCCCTCCCTCTCTAATACAGTACCAGCAGCCTAGTTAATACCCCGCTCCCTCTCTAATACAGTACCAGCAGCCTAGTTAATACCCCGCTCCCTCTAATACAGTACCAGCAGCCTAGTTAATACCCCACTCCCTCTCTAATACAGTACCAGCAGCCTAGTTAATACCCCCCTCCCTCTCTAATACAGTACCAGCAGGCTAGTTAATACCCCACTCCCTCTCTAATACAACACAGTACCAGCAGCCTAGTTAATACCCCACTTCCTCTCTAATACAACACAGTACCAGCAGCCTAGTTAATACCCCACTTCCTCTCGAATACAGTACCAGCAGCCTAGTTAATACCCCACTCCCTCTCTAATACAGTACCAGCAGCCTAGTTAATACCCCACTCCCTCTCTAATACAGTACCAGCAGCCTAGTTAATACCCCACTCCCTCTCTAATACAGTACCAGCAGCCTAGTTAATACCCCACTCCCTCTCTAATACAGTACCAGCAGCCTAGTTAATACCCCCTCCCTCTCTAATACAGTACCAGCAGGCTAGTTAATACCCCACTCCCTCTCTAATACAGTACCAGCAGCCTAGTTAATACCCCAATCCCTCTCTAATACAGTACCAGCAGGCTAGTTAATACCCCACTCCCTCTCTAATACAGTACCAGCAGCCTAGTTAATACCCCACTCCCTCTCTACAGTACCAGCAGCCTAGTTAATACCCCACTCCCTCTCTACAGTACCAGCAGCCTAGTTAATACCCCCCTCCCTCTCTACAGTACCAGCAGCCTAGTTAATACCCCACTCCCTCTCTAATACAGTACCAGCAGCCTAGTTAATACCCCACTTCCTCTCTAATACAGTACCAGCAGCCTAGTTAATACCCCCCTCCCTCTAATACAGTACCAGCAGCCTAGTTAATACCCCACTCCCCCTCTAATACAGTACCAGCAGCCTAGTTAATACCCCACTCCCTCTCTAATACAGTACCAGCAGGCTAGTTAATACCCCCCTCCCTCTCTAATACAGTACCAGCAGCCTAGTTAATACCCCCCTCCCTCTCTAATACAGTACCAGCAGGCTAGTTAATACCCCACTACCTCTCTAATACAGTACCAGCAGGCTAGTTAATACCCCCCTCCCTCTCTAATACAGTACCAGCAGCCTAGTTAATACCCCCCTCCCTCTCTACAGTACCAGCAGCCTAGTTAATACCCCCCTCCCTCTCTAATACAGTACCAGCAGCCTAGTTAATACCCCCCTCCCTCTCTAATACAGTACCAGCAGCCTAGTTAATACCCCACTCCCTCTCTAATACAGTACCAGCAGCCTAGTTAATACCCCCCTCCCTCTCTAATACAGTACCAGCAGGCTAGTTAATACCCCACTCCCTCTCTAATACAGTACCAGCAGCCTAGTTAATACCCCACTCCCTCTCTAATACAGTACCAGCAGGCTAGTTAATACCCCACTCCCTCTCTAATACAGTACCAGCAGGCTAGTTAATACCCCACTCCCTCTCTAATACAGTACCAGCAGCCTAGTTAATACCCCACTCCCTCTCTAATACAGTACCAGCAGGCTAGTTAATACCCCACTCCCTCTCTAATACAGTACCAGCAGGCTAGTTAATACCCCACTCCCTCTCTACAGTACCAGCAGCCTAGTTAATACCCCACTCCCTCTCTACAGTACCAGCAGCCTAGTTAATACCCCCCTCCCTCTCTACAGTACCAGCAGCCTAGTTAATACCCCCCTCCCTCTCTAATACAGTACCAGCAGCCTAGTTAATACCCCACTCCCTCTCTACAGTACCAGCAGCCTAGTTAATACCCCCCTCCCTCTCTAATACAGTACCAGCAGGCTAGTTAATACCCCACTCCCTCTCTAATACAGTACCAGCAGCCTAGTTAATACCCCACTCCCTCTCTAATACAGTACCAGCAGCCTAGTTAATACCCCACTTCCTCTCTAATACAGTACCAGCAGCCTAGTTAATACCCCCCTCCCTCTAATACAGTACCAGCAGCCTAGTTAATACCCCACTCCCTCTCTAATACAGTACCAGCAGGCTAGTTAATACCCCCCTCCCTCTCTAATACAGTACCAGCAGCCTAGTTAATACCCCCCTCCCTCTCTAATACAGTACCAGCAGGCTAGTTAATACCCCACTACCTCTCTAATACAGTACCAGCAGGCTAGTTAATACCCCCCTCCCTCTCTAATACAGTACCAGCAGCCTAGTTAATACCCCCCTCCCTCTCTACAGTACCAGCAGCCTAGTTAATACCCCCCTCCCTCTCTAATACAGTACCAGCAGCCTAGTTAATACCCCCCTCCCTCTCTAATACAGTACCAGCAGCCTAGTTAATACCCCACTCCCTCTCTAATACAGTACCAGCAGCCTAGTTAATACCCCCCTCCCTCTCTAATACAGTACCAGCAGGCTAGTTAATACCCCACTCCCTCTCTAATACAGTACCAGCAGCCTAGTTAATACCCCACTCCCTCTCTAATACAGTACCAGCAGGCTAGTTAATACCCCACTCCCTCTCTAATACAGTACCAGCAGGCTAGTTAATACCCCACTTCCTCTCTAATACAGTACCAGCAGGCTAGTTAATACCCCCCTCCCTCTCTAATACAGTACCAGCAGCCTAGTTAATACCCCACTCCCTCTCTAATACAGTACCAGCAGGCTAGTTAATACCCCACTCCCTCTCTACAGTACCAGCAGCCTAGTTAATACCCCACTCCCTCTCTAATACAGTACCAGCAGCCTAGTTAATACCCCACTCCCTCTCTAATACAGTACCAGCAGCCTAGTTAATACCCCCTCCCTATCTAATACAGTACCAGCAGCCTAGTTAATACCCCACTTCCTCTCTAATAGAGTACCAGCAGGCTAGTTAATACCCCACTCCCTCTCTACAGTACCAGCAGCCTAGTTAATACCCCCCTCCCTCTCTAATACAGTACCAGCAGCCTAGTTAATACCCCACTCCCTCTCTAATACAGTACCAGCAGCCTAGTTAATACCCCACTCCCTCTCTAATACAACACAGTACCAGCAGCCTAGTTAATACCCCCCTCCCTCTCTAATACAACACAGTACCAGCAGCCTAGTTAATACCCCACTCCCTCTCTAATACAGTACCAGCAGCCTAGTTAATACCCCACTTCCTCTCTAATACAGTACCAGCAGGCTAGTTAATACCCCACTCCCTCTCTAATACAGTACCAGCAGCCTAGTTAATACCCCACTCCCTCTCTACAGTACCAGCAGGCTAGTTAATACCCCACTCCCTCTCTAATACAGTACCAGCAGCCTAGTTAATACCCCACTCCCTCTCTAATACAGTACCAGCAGCCTAGTTAATACCCCACTCCCTCTCTAATACAGTACCAGCAGCCTAGTTAATACCCCACTTCCTCTCTAATACAGTACCAGCAGCCTAGTTAATACCCCCCTCCCTCTAATACAGTACCAGCAGCCTAGTTAATACCCCACTCCCTCTCTAATACAGTACCAGCAGGCTAGTTAATACCCCCCTCCCTCTCTAATACAGTACCAGCAGCCTAGTTAATACCCCACTCCCTCTCTAATACAGTACCAGCAGGCTAGTTAATACCCCACTCCCTCTCTAATACAGTACCAGCAGCCTAGTTAATACCCCACTCCCTCTCTACAGTACCAGCAGCCTAGTTAATACCCCCTCCCTCTCTAATACAGTACCAGCAGCCTAGTTAATACCCCACTCCCTCTCTAATACAGTACCAGCAGCCTAGTTAATACCCCCCTCCCTCTCTACAGTACCAGCAGCCTAGTTAATACCCCCCTCCCTCTAATACAGTACCAGCAGGCTAGTTAATACCCCACTCCCTCTCTACAGTACCAGCAGCCTAGTTAATACCCCCCTCCCTCTCTACAGTACCAGCAGCCTAGTTAATACCCCACTCCCTCTCTAATACAGTACCAGCAGGCTAGTTAATACCCCCCTCCCTCTCTAATACAGTACCAGCAGCCTAGTTAATACCCCCCTCCCTCTAATACAGTACCAGCAGCCTAGTTAATACCCCACTCCCTCTCTAATACAGTACCAGCAGGCTAGTTAATACCCCCCTCCCTCTCTAATACAGTACCAGCAGCCTAGTTAATACCCCCCTCCCTCTCTAATACAGTACCAGCAGGCTAGTTAATATCCCACTACCTCTCTAATACAGTACCAGCAGGCTAGTTAATACTCCCCTCCCTCTCTAATACAGTACCAGCAGCCTAGTTAATACCCCCCTCCCTCTCTACAGTACCAGCAGCCTAGTTAATACCCCCCTCCCTCTCTAATACAGTACCAGCAGCCTAGTTAATACCCCCCTCCCTCTCTAATACAGTACCAGCAGCCTAGTTAATACCCCACTCCCTCTCTAATACAGTACCAGCAGCCTAGTTAATACCCCCCTCCCTCTCTAATACAGTACCAGCAGGCTAGTTAATACCCCACTCCCTCTCTAATACAGTACCAGCAGCCTAGTTAATACCCCACTCCCTCTCTAATACAGTACCAGCAGGCTAGTTAATACCCCACTCCCTCTCTAATACAGTACCAGCAGGCTAGTTAATACCCCACTCCCTCTCTAATACAGTACCAGCAGGCTAGTTAATACCCCACTTCCTCTCTAATACAGTACCAGCAGGCTAGTTAATACCCCCCTCCCTCTCTAATACAGTACCAGCAGCCTAGTTAATACCCCACTCCCTCTCTAATACAGTACCAGCAGGCTAGTTAATACCCCACTCCCTCTCTACAGTACCAGCAGCCTAGTTAATACCCCACTCCCTCTCTAATACAGTACCAGCAGCCTAGTTAATACCCCACTCCCTCTCTAATACAGTACCAGCAGCCTAGTTAATACCCCCTCCCTATCTAATACAGTACCAGCAGCCTAGTTAATACCCCACTTCCTCTCTAATAGAGTACCAGCAGGCTAGTTAATACCCCACTCCCTCTCTACAGTACCAGCAGCCTAGTTAATACCCCCCTCCCTCTCTAATACAGTACCAGCAGCCTAGTTAATACCCCACTCCCTCTCTAATACAGTACCAGCAGCCTAGTTAATACCCCACTCCCTCTCTAATACAACACAGTACCAGCAGCCTAGTTAATACCCCCCTCCCTCTCTAATACAACACAGTACCAGCAGCCTAGTTAATACCCCACTCCCTCTCTAATACAGTACCAGCAGCCTAGTTAATACCCCACTTCCTCTCTAATACAGTACCAGCAGGCTAGTTAATACCCCACTCCCTCTCTAATACAGTACCAGCAGCCTAGTTAATACCCCACTCCCTCTCTACAGTACCAGCAGGCTAGTTAATACCCCACTCCCTCTCTAATACAGTACCAGCAGCCTAGTTAATACCCCACTCCCTCTCTAATACAGTACCAGCAGCCTAGTTAATACCCCACTCCCTCTCTAATACAGTACCAGCAGCCTAGTTAATACCCCACTTCCTCTAATACAGTACCAGCAGCCTAGTTAATACCCCCCTCCCTCTAATACAGTACCAGCAGCCTAGTTAATACCCCACTCCCTCTCTAATACAGTACCAGCAGCCTAGTTAATACCCCGCTCCCTCTCTAATGCAGTACCAGCAGGCTAGTTAATACCCCACTCCCTCTCTAATACAGTACCAGCAGGCTAGTAAATACCCCACTCCCTCTCTAATACAGTACCAGCAGCCTAGTTAATACCCCACTCCCTCTCTAATACAGTACCAGCAGGCTAGTTAATACCCCCCTCCCTCTCTAATACAGTACCAGCAGCCTAGTTAATACCCCACTCCCTCTCTAATACAGTACCAGCAGGCTAGTTAATACCCCACTCCCTCTCTAATACAGTACCAGCAGCCTAGTTAATACCCCACTCCCTCTCTACAGTACCAGCAGCCTAGTTAATACACCCTCCCTCTCTAATACAGTACCAGCAGCCTAGTTAATACCCCACTCCCTCTCTAATACAGTACCAGCAGCCTAGTTAATACCCCCCTCCCTCTCTACAGTACCAGCAGCCTAGTTAATACCCCCCTCCCTCTAATACAGTACCAGCAGGCTAGTTAATACCCCACTCCCTCTCTACAGTACCAGCAGCCTAGTTAATACCCCCCTCCCTCTCTAATACAGTACCAGCAGCCTAGTTAATACCCCACTCCCTCTCTAATACAGTACCAGCAGGCTAGTTAATACCCCACTCCCTCTCTACAGTACCAGCAGCCTAGTTAATACCCCCCTCCCTCTCTACAGTACCAGCAGGCTAGTTAATACCCCACTCCCTCTCTAATACAGTACCAGCAGCCTAGTTAATATCCCACTCCCTCTCTAATACAGTACCAGCAGCCTAGTTAATACCCCCATCCCTCTCTAATACAACACAGTACCAGCAGCCTAGTTAATACCCCGCTCCCTCTCTACAGTACCAGCAGGCTAGTTAATACCCCCCTCCCTCTAATACAGTACCAGCAGCCTAGTTAATACCCCACTCCCTCTCTACAGTACCAGCAGGCTAGTTAATACCCCCCTCCCTCTAATACAGTACCAGCAGCCTAGTTAATACCCCCCTCCCTCTCTAATACAGTACCAGCAGGCTAGTTAATACCCCACTCCCTCTCTAATACAGTACCAGCAGGCTAGTTAATACCCCACTCCCTCTCTACAGTACCAGCAGGCTAGTTAATACCCCCCTCCCTCTCTAATACAGTACCAGCAGGCTAGTTAATACCCCACTCCCTCTCTACAGTACCAGCAGGCTAGTTAATACCCCCCTCCCTCTCTAATACAGTACCAGCAGCCTAGTTAATACCCCCCTCCCTCTCTAATACAGTACCAGCAGCCTAGTTAATACCCCGCTCCCTCTCTAATACAGTACCAGCAGGCTAGTTAATACCCCACTCCCTCTCTACAGTACCAGCAGGCTAGTTAATAACCCCCTCCCTCTAATACAGTACCAACAGCCTAGTTAATACCCCCCTCCCTCTCTAATTCAGTACCAGCAGGCTAGTTAATACCCCACTCCCTCTCTAATACAGTACCAGCAGCCTAGTTAATACCCCCCTCCCTCTAATACAGTACCAGCAGCCTAGTTAATACCCCACTCCCTCTCTAATACAGTACCAGCAGCCTAGTTAATACCCCACTCCCTCTCTAATACAGTACCAGCAGGCTAGTTAATACCCCACTCCCTCTCTAATACAGTACCAGCAGGCTAGTTAATACCCCCCTCCCTCTCTAATACAGTACCAGCAGCCTAGTTAATACCCCACTCCCTCTCTAATACAGTACCAGCAGGCTAGTTAATACCCCACTCCCTCTCTACAGTACCAGCAGCCTAGTTAATACCCCCCTCCCTCTCTACAGTACCAGCAGGCTAGTTAATACCCCACTCCCTCTCTAATACAGTACCAGCAGCCTAGTTAATACCCCACTCCCTCTCTAATACAGTACCAGCAGCCTAGTTAATACCCCCATCCCTCTCTAATACAACACAGTACCAGCAGCCTAGTTAATACCCCGCTCCCTCTCTACAGTACCAGCAGGCTAGTTAATACCCCCCTCCCTCTAATACAGTACCAGCAGCCTAGTTAATACCCCACTCCCTCTCTACAGTACCAGCAGGCTAGTTAATACCCCCCTCCCTCTAATACAGTACCAGCAGCCTAGTTAATACCCCCCTCCCTCTCTAATACAGTACCAGCAGGCTAGTTAATACCCCACTCCCTCTCTAATACAGTACCAGCAGGCTAGTTAATACCCCACTCCCTCTCTACAGTACCAGCAGGCTAGTTAATACCCCCCTCCCTCTCTAATACAGTACCAGCAGGCTAGTTAATACCCCACTCCCTCTCTACAGTACCAGCAGGCTAGTTAATACCCCCCTCCCTCTCTAATACAGTACCAGCAGCCTAGTTAATACCCCCCTCCCTCTCTAATACAGTACCAGCAGCCTAGTTAATACCCCGCTCCCTCTCTAATACAGTACCAGCAGGCTAGTTAATACCCCACTCCCTCTCTACAGTACCAGCAGGCTAGTTAATAACCCCCTCCCTCTAATACAGTACCAACAGCCTAGTTAATACCCCCCTCCCTCTCTAATTCAGTACCAGCAGGCTAGTTAATACCCCACTCCCTCTCTAATACAGTACCAGCAGCCTAGTTAATACCCCCCTCCCTCTCAATACAGTACCAGCAGCCTAGTTAATACCCCACTCCCTCTCTAATACAGTACCAGCAGCCTAGTTAATACCCCACTCCCTCTCTAATACAGTACCAGCAGGCTAGTTAATACCCCCCTCCCTCTCTAATACAGTACCAGCAGCCTAGTTAATACCCCACTCCCTCTCTAATACAGTACCAGCAGGCTAGTTAATACCCCACTCCCTCTCTACAGTACCAGCAGCCTAGTTAATACCCCACTCCCTCTAATACAGTACCAGCAGCCTAGTTAATACCCCACTCCCTCTCTAATACAGTACCAGCAGCCTAGTTAATACCCCCTCCCTATCTAATACAGTACCAGCAGCCTAGTTAATACCCCACTTCCTCTCTAATGGAGTACCAGCAGGCTAGTTAATACCCCACTCCCTCTCTACAGTACCAGCAGCCTAGTTAATACCCCCCTCCCTCTCTAATACAGTACCAGCAGCCTAGTTAATACCCCACTCCCTCTCTAATACAGTACCAGCAGGCTAGTTAATACCCCACTCCCTCTCTAATACAGTACCAGCAGCCTAGTTAATACCCCACTCCCTCTCTAATACAACACAGTACCAGCAGCCTAGTTAATACCCCCCTCCCTCTCTAATACAACACAGTACCAGCAGCCTAGTTAATACCCCACTCCCTCTCTAATACAGTACCAGCAGCCTAGTTAATACCCCACTTCCTCTCTAATACAGTACCAGCAGGCTAGTTAATACCCCACTCCCTCTCTAATACAGTACCAGCAGCCTAGTTAATACCCCACTCCCTCTCTACAGTACCAGCAGGCTAGTTAATACCCCACTCCCTCTCTAATACAGTACCAGCAGCCTAGTTAATACCCCACTCCCTCTCTACAGTACCAGCAGGCTAGTTAATACCCCACTCCCTCTAATACAGTACCAGCAGCCTAGTTAATACCCCACTCCCTCTCTAATACAGTACCAGCAGCCTAGTTAATACCCCACTCCCTCTCTAATACAGTACCAGCAGCCTAGTTAATACCCCACTTCCTCTCTAATACAGTACCAGCAGCCTAGTTAATACCCCCCTCCCTCTAATACAGTACCAGCAGCCTAGTTAATACCCCACTCCCTCTCTAATACAGTACCAGCAGCCTAGTTAATACCCCCCTCCCTCTCTAATAGAGTACCAGCAGGCTAGTTAATACCCCGCTCCCTCTCTAATACAGTACCAGCAGGCTAGTTAATACCCCACTCCCTCTCTAATACAGTACCAGCAGGCTAGTAAATACCCCACTCCCTCTCTAATACAGTACCAGCAGCCTAGTTAATACCCCACTCCCTCTCTAATACAGTACCAGCAGGCTAGTTAATACCCCCCTCCCTCTCTAATACAGTACCAGCAGCCTAGTTAATACCCCACTCC
Source organism: Salvelinus fontinalis (assembly GCF_029448725.1). Lineage (NCBI taxonomy): Eukaryota > Metazoa > Chordata > Actinopteri > Salmoniformes > Salmonidae > Salvelinus > Salvelinus fontinalis. The sequence continues at coordinate 3,741,500 of NC_074666.1, read as the reverse complement.
CTCTCTAATACAGTACCAGCAGGCTAGTTAATACCCCACTCCCTCTCTAATACAGTACCAGCAGCCTAGTTAATACCCCACTCCCTCTCTACAGTACCAGCAGCCTAGTTAATACCCCCTCCCTCTCTAATACAGTACCAGCAGCCTAGTTAATACCCCACTCCCTCTCTAATACAGTACCAGCAGCCTAGTTAATACCCCCCTCCCTCTCTACAGTACCAGCAGCCTAGTTAATACCCCCCTCCCTCTAATACAGTACCAGCAGGCTAGTTAATACCCCACTCCCTCTCTACAGTACCAGCAGCCTAGTTAATACCCCCCTCCCTCTCTACAGTACCAGCAGCCTAGTTAATACCCCACTCCCTCTCTAATACAGTACCAGCAGGCTAGTTAATACCCCACTCCCTCTCTACAGTACCAGCAGCCTAGTTAATACCCCCCTCCCTCTCTACAGTACCAGCAGGCTAGTTAATACCCCACTCCCTCTCTAATACAGTACCAGCAGCCTAGTTAATATCCCACTCCCTCTCTAATACAGTACCAGCAGCCTAGTTAATACCCCCCTCCCTCTCTAATACAACACAGTACCAGCAGCCTAGTTAATACCCCGCTCCCTCTCTACAGTACCAGCAGGCTAGTTAATACCCCCCTCCCTCTAATACAGTACCAGCAGCCTAGTTAATACCCCACTCCCTCTCTACAGTACCAGCAGGCTAGTTAATACCCCCCTCCCTCTAATACAGTACCAGCAGCCTAGTTAATACCCCCCTCCCTCTCTAATACAGTACCAGCAGGCTAGTTAATACCCCACTCCCTCTCTACAGTACCAGCAGGCTAGTTAATACCCCCCTCCCTCTCTAATACAGTACCAGCAGCCTAGTTAATACCCCACTCCCTCTCTACAGTACCAGCAGGCTAGTTAATACCCCCCTCCCTCTAATACAGTACCAGCAGCCTAGTTAATACCCCCCTCCCTCTCTAATACAGTACCAGCAGCCTAGTTAATACCCCACTCCCTCTCTACAGTACCAGCAGGCTAGTTAATACCCCCCTCCCTCTAATACAGTACCAGCAGCCTAGTTAATACCCCCCTCCCTCTCTAATACAGTACCAGCAGGCTAGTTAATACCCCACTCCCTCTCTACAGTACCAGCAGGCTAGTTAATACTCCCCTCCCTCTCTAATACAGTACCAGCAGCCTAGTTAATACCCCACTCCCTCTCTACAGTACCAGCAGGCTAGTTAATACCCCCCTCCCTCTAATACAGTACCAGCAGCCTAGTTAATACCCCCCTCCCTCTCTAATACAGTACCAGCAGGCTAGTTAATACCCCACTCCCTCTCTAATACAGTACCAGCAGCCTAGTTAATACCCCACTCCCTCTCTAATACAGTACCAGCAGCCTAGTTAATACCCCCCTCCCTCTAATACAGTACCAGCAGCCTAGTTAATACCCCACTCCCTCTCTAATACAGTACCAGCAGCCTAGTTAATACCCCACTCCCTCTCTAATACAGTACCAGCAGGCTAGTTAATACCCCCCTCCCTCTCTAATACAGTACCAGCAGCCTAGTTAATACCCCACTCCCTCTCTAATACAGTACCAGCAGGCTAGTTAATACCCCACTCCCTCTCTAATACAGTACCAGCAGCCTAGTTAATACCCCACTCCCTCTCTACAGTACCAGCAGCCTAGTTAATACCCCCTCCCTCTCTAATACAGTACCAGCAGCCTAGTTAATACCCCACTCCCTCTCTAATACAGTACCAGCAGCCTAGTTAATACCCCCCTCCCTCTCTACAGTACCAGCAGCCTAGTTAATACCCCCCTCCCTCTAATACAGTACCAGCAGGCTAGTTAATACCCCACTCCCTCTCTACAGTACCAGCAGCCTAGTTAATACCCCCCTCCCTCTCTACAGTACCAGCAGCCTAGTTAATACCCCACTCCCTCTCTAATACAGTACCAGCAGGCTAGTTAATACCCCACTCCCTCTCTACAGTACCAGCAGCCTAGTTAATACCCCCCTCCCTCTCTACAGTACCAGCAGGCTAGTTAATACCCCACTCCCTCTCTAATACAGTACCAGCAGCCTAGTTAATATCCCACTCCCTCTCTAATACAGTACCAGCAGCCTAGTTAATACCCCCCTCCCTCTCTAATACAACACAGTACCAGCAGCCTAGTTAATACCCCGCTCCCTCTCTACAGTACCAGCAGGCTAGTTAATACCCCCCTCCCTCTAATACAGTACCAGCAGCCTAGTTAATACCCCACTCCCTCTCTACAGTACCAGCAGGCTAGTTAATACCCCCCTCCCTCTAATACAGTACCAGCAGCCTAGTTAATACCCCCCTCCCTCTCTAATACAGTACCAGCAGGCTAGTTAATACCCCACTCCCTCTCTACAGTACCAGCAGGCTAGTTAATACCCCCCTCCCTCTCTAATACAGTACCAGCAGCCTAGTTAATACCCCACTCCCTCTCTACAGTACCAGCAGGCTAGTTAATACCCCCCTCCCTCTAATACAGTACCAGCAGCCTAGTTAATACCCCCCTCCCTCTCTAATACAGTACCAGCAGCCTAGTTAATACCCCACTCCCTCTCTACAGTACCAGCAGGCTAGTTAATACCCCCCTCCCTCTAATACAGTACCAGCAGCCTAGTTAATACCCCCCTCCCTCTCTAATACAGTACCAGCAGGCTAGTTAATACCCCACTCCCTCTCTACAGTACCAGCAGGCTAGTTAATACTCCCCTCCCTCTCTAATACAGTACCAGCAGCCTAGTTAATACCCCACTCCCTCTCTACAGTACCAGCAGGCTAGTTAATACCCCCCTCCCTCTAATACAGTACCAGCAGCCTAGTTAATACCCCCCTCCCTCTCTAATACAGTACCAGCAGGCTAGTTAATACCCCACTCCCTCTCTAATACAGTACCAGCAGCCTAGTTAATACCCCACTCCCTCTCTAATACAGTACCAGCAGCCTAGTTAATACCCCCCTCCCTCTAATACAGTACCAGCAGCCTAGTTAATACCCCACTCCCTCTCTAATACAGTACCAGCAGCCTAGTTAATACCCCACTCCCTCTCTAATACAGTACCAGCAGGCTAGTTAATACCACACTCCCTCTCTAATACACTACCAGCAGCCTAGTTAATACCCCACTCCCTCTCTAATACAGTACCAGCAGCCTAGTTAATACCCCACTCCCTCTCTACAGTACCAGCAGCCTAGTTAATACCCCCCTCCCTCTCTAATACAGTACCAGCAGGCTAGTTAATACCCCACTCCCTCTCTACAGTACCAGCAGCCTAGTTAATACCCCACTCCCTCTCTAATACAGTACCAGCAGGCTAGTTAATACCCCACTCCCTCTCTAATACAGTACCAGCAGCCTAGTTAATACCCCACTCCCTCTCTAATACAGTACCAGCAGCCTAGTTAATACCCCACTTCCTCTCTAATACAGTACCAGCAGCCTAGTTAATACCCCCCTCCCTCTAATACAGTACCAGCAGCCTAGTTAATACCCCACTCCCTCTCTAATACAGTACCAGCAGGCTAGTTAATACCCCCCTCCCTCTCTAATACAGTACCAGCAGCCTAGTTAATACCCCCCTCCCTCTCTAATACAGTACCAGCAGGCTAGTTAATACCCCACTACCTCTCTAATACAGTACCAGCAGGCTAGTTAATACCCCCCTCCCTCTCTAATACAGTACCAGCAGCCTAGTTAATACCCCCCTCCCTCTCTACAGTACCAGCAGCCTAGTTAATACCCCCCTCCCTCTCTAATACAGTACCAGCAGCCTAGTTAATACCCCCCTCCCTCTCTAATACAGTACCAGCAGCCTAGTTAATACCCCCCTCCCTCTCTAATACAGTACCAGCAGCCTAGTTAATACCCCACTCCCTCTCTAATACAGTACCAGCAGCCTAGTTAATACCCCACTCCCTCTCTAATACAGTACCAGCAGCCTAGTTAATACCCCCCTCCCTCTAATACAGTACCAGCAGCCTAGTTAATACCCCACTCCCTCTCTAATACAGTACCAGCAGCCTAGTTAATACCCCACTCCCTCTCTAATACAGTACCAGCAGGCTAGTTAATACCACACTCCCTCTCTAATACACTACCAGCAGCCTAGTTAATACCCCACTCCCTCTCTAATACAGTACCAGCAGCCTAGTTAATACCCCACTCCCTCTCTACAGTACCAGCAGCCTAGTTAATACCCCACTCCCTCTCTAATACAGTACCAGCAGGCTAGTTAATACCCCACTCCCTCTCTACAGTACCAGCAGCCTAGTTAATACCCCACTCCCTCTCTAATACAGTACCAGCAGGCTAGTTAATACCCCACTCCCTCTCTAATACAGTACCAGCAGCCTAGTTAATACCCCACTCCCTCTCTAATACAGTACCAGCAGCCTAGTTAATACCCCACTTCCTCTCTAATACAGTACCAGCAGCCTAGTTAATACCCCCCTCCCTCTATTACAGTACCAGCAGCCTAGTTAATACCCCACTCCCTCTCTAATACAGTACCAGCAGGCTAGTTAATACCCCCCTCCCTCTCTAATACAGTACCAGCAGCCTAGTTAATACCCCCCTCCCTCTCTAATACAGTACCAGCAGGCTAGTTAATACCCCACTACCTCTCTAATACAGTACCAGCAGGCTAGTTAATACCCCCCTCCCTCTCTAATACAGTACCAGCAGCCTAGTTAATACCCCCCTCCCTCTCTACAGTACCAGCAGCCTAGTTAATACCCCACTCCCTCTCTACAGTACCAGCAGGCTAGTTAATACCCCCCTCCCTCTCTAATACAGTACCAGCAGCCTAGTTAATACCCCCCTCCCTCTCTAATACAGTACCAGCAGCCTAGTTAATACCCCGCTCCCTCTAATACAGTACCAGCAGGCTAGTTAATACCCCACTCCCTCTCTACAGTACCAGCAGGCTAGTTAATACCCCCCTCCCTCTAATACAGTACCAACAGCCTAGTTAATACCCCCCTCCCTCTCTAATACAGTACCAGCAGGCTAGTTAATACCCCACTCCCTCTCTAATACAGTACCAGCAGCCTAGTTAATACCCCACTCCCTCTCTAATACAGTACCAGCAGCCTAGTTAATACCCCCCTCCCTCTAATACAGTACCAGCAGCCTAGTTAATACCCCCCTCCCTCTCTAATACAGTACCAGCAGGCTAGTTAATACCCCACTCCCTCTCTACAGTACCAGCAGCCTAGTTAATACCCCACTCCCTCTCTAATACAGTACCAGCAGGCTAGTTAATACCCCACTCCCTCTCTAATACAGTACCAGCAGCCTAGTTAATACCCCACTCCCTCTCTAATACAGTACCAGCAGCCTAGTTAATACCCCACTCCCTCTCTACAGTACCAGCAGCCTAGTTAATACCCCACTCCCTCTCTACAGTACCAGCAGCCTAGTTAATACCCCCCTCCCTCTCTACAGTACCAGCAGCCTAGTTAATACCCCCCTCCCTCTCTAATACAGTACCAGCAGCCTAGTTAATACCCCACTCCCTCTCTACAGTACCAGCAGCCTAGTTAATACCCCCCTCCCTCTCTAATACAGTACCAGCAGGCTAGTTAATACCCCACTCCATCTCTAATACAGTACCAGCAGCCGAGTTAATACCCCCCTCCCTCTAATACAGTACCAGCAGCCTAGTTAATACCCCACTCCCTCTCTAATACAGTACCAGCAGGCTAGTTAATACCCCCCTCCCTCTCTAATACAGTACCAGCAGCCTAGTTAATACCCCCCTCCCTCTCTAATACAGTACCAGCAGGCTAGTTAATACCCCACTACCTCTCTAATACAGTACCAGCAGGCTAGTTAATACCCCCCTCCCTCTCTAATACAGTACCAGCAGCCTAGTTAATACCCCCCTCCCTCTCTACAGTACCAGCAGCCTAGTTAATACCCCCCTCCCTCTCTAATACAGTACCAGCAGCCTAGTTAATACCCCCCTCCCTCTCTAATACAGTACCAGCAGCCTAGTTAATACCACACTCCCTCTCTAATACAGTACCAGCAGCCTAGTTAATACCCCCCTCCCTCTCTAATACAGTACCAGCAGCCTAGTTAATACCCCACTCCCTCTCTAATACAGTACCAGCAGCCTAGTTAATACCCCACTCCCTCTCTAATACAGTACCAGCAGGCTAGTTAATACCCCCCTCCCTCTCTAATACAGTACCAGCAGCCTAGTTAATACCCCACTCCCTCTCTAATACAGTACCAGCAGCCTAGTTAATACCCCACTCCCTCTCTCCAGTACCAGCAGCCTAGTTAATACCCCCCTCCCTCTCTAATACAGTACCAGCAGGCTAGTTAATACCCCACTCCCTCTCTAATACAGTACCAGCAGCCTAGTTAATACCCCACTCCCTCTCTAATACAATACCAGCAGCCTAGTTAATACCCCACTCCCTCTCTAATACAGTACCAGCAGCCTAGTTAATACCCCACTCCCTCTCTAATACAGTACCAGCAGGCTAGTTAATATCCCACTCCCTCTCTAATACAGTACCAGCAGGCTAGTTAATACCCCACTCCCTCTCTAATACAGTACCAGCAGGCTAGTTAATACCCCACTTCCTCTCTAATACAGTACCAGCAGGCTAGTTAATACCCCCCTCCCTCTCTAATACAGTACCAGCAGCCTAGTTAATACCCCACTCCCTCTCTAATACAGTACCAGCAGGCTAGTTAATACCCCACTCCCTCTCTAATACAGTACCAGCAGGCTAGTTAATACCCCACTCCCTCTCTAATACAGTACCAGCAGGCTAGTTAATACCCCACTTCCTCTCTAATACAGTACCAGCAGGCTAGTTAATACCCCCCTCCCTCTCTAATACAGTACCAGCAGCCTAGTTAATACCCCACTCCCTCTCTAATACAGTACCAGCAGGCTAGTTAATACCCCACTCCCTCTCTACAGTACCAGCAGCCTAGTTAATACCCCACTCCCTCTCTAATACAGTACCAGCAGCCTAGTTAATACCCCACTCCCTCTCTAATACAGTACCAGCAGCCTAGTTAATACCCCCTCCCTATCTAATACAGTACCAGCAGCCTAGTTAATACCCCACTCCCTCTCTAATACAGTACCAGCAGGCTAGTTAATACCCCACTCCCTCTCTAATACAGTACCAGCAGCATAGTTAATACCCCACTCCCTCTCTAATACAGTACCAGCAGGCTAGTTAATACCCCCCTCCCTCTAATACAGTACCAGCAGCCTAGTTAATACCCCCCTCCCTCTCTAATACAACACAGTACCAGCAGCCTAGTTAATACCCCACTCCCTCTCTAATACAGTACCAGCAGGCTAGTTAATACCCCACTCCCTCTCTAATACAGTACCAGCAGGCTAGTTAATACCCCACTTCCTCTCTAATACAGTACCAGCAGGCTAGTTAATACCCCCCTCCCTCTCTAATACAGTACCAGCAGCCTAGTTAATACCCCACTCCCTCTCTAATACAGTACCAGCAGGCTAGTTAATACCCCACTCCCTCTCTACAGTACCAGCAGCCTAGTTAATACCCCACTCCCTCTCTAATACAGTACCAGCAGCCTAGTTAATACCCCACTCCCTCTCTAATACAGTACCAGCAGCCTAGTTAATACCCCCTCCCTCTCTAATACAGTACCAGCAGCCTAGTTAATACCCCACTTCCTCTCTAATAGAGTACCAGCAGGCTAGTTAATACCCCACTTCCTCTCTAATACAGTACCAGCAGGCTAGTTAATACCCCCCTCCCTCTCTAATACAGTACCAGCAGCCTAGTTAATACCCCACTCCCTCTCTAATACAGTACCAGCAGGCTAGTTAATACCCCACTCCCTCTCTACAGTACCAGCAGCCTAGTTAATACCCCACTCCCTCTCTAATACAGTACCAGCAGCCTAGTTAATACCCCACTCCCTCTCTAATACAGTACCAGCAGCCTAGTTAATACCCCCTCCCTCTCTAATACAGTACCAGCAGCCTAGTTAATACCCCACTTCCTCTCTAATAGAGTACCAGCAGGCTAGTTAATACCCCACTCCCTCTCTACAGTACCAGCAGCCTAGTTAATACCCCCCTCCCTCTCTAATACAGTACCAGCAGCCTAGTTAATACCCCACTCCCTCTCTAATACAGTACCAGCAGGCTAGTTAATACCCCACTCCCTCTCTAATACAGTACCAGCAGCCTAGTTAATACCCCACTCCCTCTCTAATACAACACAGTACCAGCAGCCTAGTTAATACCCCCCTCCCTCTCTAATACAACACAGTACCAGCAGCCTAGTTAATACCCCCCTCCCTCTCTAATACAGTACCAGCAGCCTAGTTAATACCCCCCTCCCTCTCTAATACAGTACCAGAAGCCTAGTTAATACCCCACTCCCTCTCTAATACAGTACCAGCAGGCTAGTTAATACCCCACTCCCTCTCTAATACAGTACCAGCAGCCTAGTTAATACCCCCCTCCCTCTCTAATACAGTACCAGCAGCCTAGTTAATACCCCACTCCCTCTCTAATACAGTACCAGCAGCCTAGTTAATACCCCACTCCCTCTCTAATGCAGTACCAGCAGCCTAGTTAATACCCCACTCCCTCTCTAATACAGTACCAGCAGCCTAGTTAATACCCCCTCCCTCTCTAATACAGTACCAGCAGCCTAGTTAATACCCCACTTCCTCTCTAATAAAGTACCAGCAGGCTAGTTAATACCCCACTCCCTCTCTACAGTACCAGCAGCCTAGTTAATACCCCCCTCCCTCTCTAATACAGTACCAGCAGCCTAGTTAATACCCCACTCCCTCTCTAATACAGTACCAGCAGGCTAGTTAATACCCCACTCCCTCTCTAATACAGTACCAGCAGCCTAGTTAATACCCCACTCCCTCTCTAATACAACACAGTACCAGCAGCCTAGTTAATACCCCCCTCCCTCTCTAATACAACACAGTACCAGCAGCCTAGTTAATACCCCCCTCCCTCTCTAATACAGTACCAGCAGCCTAGTTAATACCCCCCTCCCTCTCTAATACAGTACCAGAAGCCTAGTTAATACCCCACTCCCTCTCTAATACAGTACCAGCAGGCTAGTTAATACCCCACTCCCTCTCTAATACAGTACCAGCAGCCTAGTTAATACCCCCCTCCCTCTCTAATACAGTACCAGCAGCCTAGTTAATACCCCACTCCCTCTCTAATACAGTACCAGCAGCCTAGTTAATACCCCACTCCCTCTCTAATGCAGTACCAGCAGCCTAGTTAATACCCCCTCCCTCTCTAATACAGTACCAGCAGCCTAGTTAATACCCCACTCCCTCTCTAATGCAGTACCAGCAGCCTAGTTAATACCCCCTCCCTCTCTAATACAGTACCAGCAGCCTAGTTAATACCCCACTCCCTCTCTAATACAGTACCAGCAGGCTAGTTAATACCCCACTCCCTCTCTAATACAGTACCAGCAGGCTAGTTAATACCCCACTCCCTCTCTAATACAGTACCAGCAGGCTAGTTAATACCCCACTCCCTCTCTAATACAGTACCAGCAGGCTAGTTAATACCCCACTCCCTCTCTAATACAGTACCAGCAGCCTAGTTAATACCCCCCTCCCTCTCTAATACAGTACCAGCAGCCTAGTTAATACCCCACTCTCTCTCCCCCGGGTCTTTCTCAAATTGGATTTTTTTAAATGCCTTGCGTCCTCTTTTCTCTGGCTTTTGAGATAGAGGTAAGGACAGAGGATGCAAGGGATGGAGGGAAGATGAATTGAGAGCCTCTGTCTGTAAGGACGCCCACCTGCTCCAGTGTAGCAGCGAAGCCCTGTCTGTCGGCCACGTAGGGAAGGCCATGAACCAACCCCACCTTCTCTGTCATCTGGTTGGCCATATCGGTCAGAGTGTCCGGTTTCACTGGGGAGGAGCAGGAACAATCAATTAATCAATATATCTAGAAAGACCATTTTTATTTTATAAAAAAAATCAGCAGTTTACAGATCAGGCAATGGGATCTAACATATCATTTTCATCGTATTTTTCATCCAACTACAGTACTTGAATATAGGTGAATAAAATACATTTTATGTTTTGTATGTAAAGCAATCAAAAGTCTGGTTTATCTAGGTTCAGTTGATTTGTTCCAGGGTTCTAATACATAGAGTCTCTGCATTATCTAACGGGTGATGAGAACGAAAACAGGGCCGCTCACTGATTTGTAATCCTGCAGCTGATTCATTCTGTTACGATTCAAAATCAGAGTAAGGAAAACGTCCCAAAATGGCACCATAATCCCTACGTAGTGCACTACTCTTGACCAGGGCAGTGCACAACGTAGGGAATAAGGTGCCATTTGGGATACAAGCCAGAGTAAAAGTTTCCTTACCTCGTATTCCGCTGTCGCAGATCCACACCAGGTCATACTTGGCCCCTTCATAACCCGGCATCAGGTTATTAATCTTGGGGTTGATGCCAACCTTCTTTCCTCCTGTAACAGGACATTTGTTCAGTGACCTGACCAATAAGCACTGTGACTGTCACCATCACCAGACTGTGTCGTGAAACAGTTATATGAAACCGAGACACTCTCTTAAACTCTCATTTACAGACGGTTTCACTTCCCTTTAACCCTTTTATCCAGCAGGGACTCCATTTTGTGCACCGCCTTATGGGACTCACGGTCAGGGCAGGTAATGACACCGCCCGGGATCGTCCCAATTCATTACATTTGAAATCTCGAAGACAACCAATACATACATTTACTCAATAAAATTGTATTTTTAAAATGATCCGTCTCAATAAAGTTAGCATATTGTCCCATCCAAATAATCAGTAGTTCATTCTGCATCCCCCAAAACAAAATGTAAACGTATTTATTTTATTTTTTGGCGACTTCGGAGGAAGTTGCTATAAACTTCATCAGGAGGAAGGAAGTCTGACATTTGTATCACTTCTTCATTTTTTGGGGGTGATGAAAGTAGACATTTTTGGCAAATTTGAAACCTACAAATGCCTTCAGTCAGACCCTATGATCTGTACATGACAGACAACATCTAGTCATTATACGGTCAGTCCCCACAGTCATTATATTATATGACAGACCCTATGATCTGTACATAACACAGACAACATCTAGTCATTATACGGTCAGACCCCACAGTCATTATATTATATGACAGACCCTATGATCTGTACATGACACAGACAACATCTAGTCATTATACGGTCAGACCCCACGATAATTATAATATATGACAGACCCTATGATCTGTACATGACACAGACAACATCTAGTCATTATACGGTCAGACCCCACGATAATTATAATATATGACAGACCCTATGATCTGTACATGACAGACAACATCAAGTCATTATACTGTCAGACCCCATTCAGACAAATTATATGTGATCCCTACATGATACGGTATCAAATGGTATCATTTTACTCTTTATATAGGTTTGCTGTAAAATAAGGACTGACTAGATTCTGAAATACAATGTTTCACATGAATTTATTAAAATTATTCTCTCAAAAGTACCCTTTTTGATAAAATGTTTTCTTAATTTTTTAGACAATATTGTTTGGAACAATATAAATCTTCAAACAGGTCACATTTCCAGAGTGGCTCTCTGCTACTGTTAATGATATAACCATGACCATTTTATACATAGACAAATGACACTATAGGTCATTAACGAATCACAGCACTCCTCCAGGTCCTTTTGAATCCATTTTCCCATTCACTGTGTTGGTGGGGCTCATAAAATTGATTATAACGTCAAAAATCGGTAGCGAGCCCACTCTGGAAATGCGATGTACTTGTAGAGCATATTGTTCCAAACAATGTCTAAAAAAATAAAATAGGATAAATAAAATGGAGTACTTTTGAGATATTAATAATAATTTTTTGTATTAATGAGAACTGCATATTTTACAGAACAGTATAAGGAGTATAATGACAGCTACATGTGAACACTCCTTCAAATTAGTGGATGTAGCCATTTCAGCCACACCTGTTGCTGACAGGTATCAAATCGAACACACAGCCATGCAATCTCCATAGACAAACATTGGCAGTAGAATGGCTTTACTGAAGAGCTCAGTAACTTTCAACGTGGCACCGTCATAGGATGCCAACTTTCCAAACAAGTCAGTTTGTCAAATTTCTGCCCTGCCAGAGCTTCCCCGGTCAACTGTAAGTGCTGTTATTGTGAAGTGGAAACGTCTAGGAGCAACAACGGCTTAGCCGGGAATGCCAGGAGAACACTACCTGCCCAAATTCATAGTGCCAACTGTAAAGTTTGGTGGAGCAGGAGTAATGGTCTGGGGCTGTTTTTCATGGTTCGGGCCCCTTAGTTCCAGTGAAGGGAAATCTTAACGCTACAGCATACAATGACATTCTAGACGATTCTGTGCTTCCAACTTTGTGGCAACAGTTTGGGGAAGGCTCTTTCCTGTTTCAGCATGACAACGCCCCTGTGCACAAAGTGAGGTCCAAAGCGAGATGGTTTGTCTAGATCGGTATGGAAGAACTTGGCTGATCTGCACAGAACCCTGACCTCAACCCCAATGAACACCTTTGGGTTGAATTGGACCGCCGACTCGGGCCTAAACGCCTAACATCAGTGTCCAACCTCACTAATGCTCTTGTGGCTGAATGGAAGCAAGTCCCCACAGCAATGTTCCAACATCTAGTGGAAAGCCTTCCCAGAAGAGTGGAGGCTGTTATAGCAGCAATGTTCCAACATCTAGTGGAAAGCCTTCCCAGAAGAGTGGAGGCTGTTATAGCAGCAATGTTCCATCATCTAGTGGAAAGCCTTCCCAGAAGAGTGGAGGCTGTTATAGCAGCAATGTTCCAACATCTAGTGGAAAGCCTTCCCAGAAGAGTGGAGGCTGTTATAGCAGCAATGTTCCAACATCTAGTAGAAAGCCTTCCCAGAAGAGTGGAGGCTGTTATAGCAGCAATGTTCCAACATCTAGTGGAAAGACTTCCCAGCAGAGTGGAGGCTGTTATAGCAGCAAAGGGGCGACTAACTCCATATTATGATCTTGGAATGAGATGTTTGACGAACAGGTGTCGACATTCTTTCGGGTCACCCATTACTAACATATTTATTAGACAGATCTTAGAATAGCAGGACATGAGATATGAATATTAATTAACAGTTGTTCAAAGAATTCATCAAACAGGCTCCTACCTATAAATAGCCGAGCATCAACGTTGGGATATTTTCCTAGAAGCTTTTTACAAACATCAATGGCTGGGTCGTCATGGTCCTGGACACAGAGTAGGATCTCAAACTGGGCAGAGAGAGAGACAGACAAAATGTTAGTCCAATACTGTAGAGAGAAACATTAGTCCAATACTGTAGAAAGAAAGTTCAAGCCACGAGGCATTTATTAAATTCATTTGTTTAACTTCAACTGTGTTCTACTGGCCCTCTGACCCCTCCAACTGTGTTCCCCTCTGACCCCTCCAACAGTGTTCTACTGGCCCTCTGACCCCTCCAACAGTGTTCTACTGGCCCTCTGACCCCTCCAACAGTGTTCTACTGGCCCTCTGACCCCTCCAACAGTGTTCTACTGGCCCTCTGACCCCTCCAACAGTGTTCCCCTCTGACCCCTCCAACAGTGTTCCCCTCTGACCCCTCCAACAGTGTTCCCCTCTGACCCCTCCAACAGTGTTCCCCTCTGACCCCTCCAACAATGTTCTACTGGCCCTCTGACCCCCACCAACTGTGTTCTACTGGCCCTCTGACCCCTCCAACAGTGTTCCCCTCTGACCCCTCCAACAGTGTTCTACTGGCCCTCTGACCCCTCCAACAGTGTTCCCCTCTGACCCCCTCCAACAGTGTTCCCCTCTGACCCCCTCCAACTGTGTTCCCCTCTGACCCCCTCCAACTGTGTTCCCCTCTGACCCCCTCCAACTGTGTTCCCCTCTGACCCCCTCCAACTGTGTTCCCCTCTGACCCCCTCCAACTGTGTTCCCCTCTGACCCCCTCCAACTGTGTTCCCCTCTGACCCCCTCCAACTGTGTTCCCCTCTGACCCCCTCCAACTGTGTTCCACTCTGACCCCCTCCAACTGTGTTCCACTCTGACCCCTCCAACTGTGTCCTACTGGCCCTCTGACCCCTCCAACAGTGTTCCCCTCTGACCCCTCCAACTGTGTCCTACTGGCCCTCTGACCCCTCCAACAGTGTTCCCCTCTGACCCCTCCAACAGTGTTCCCCTCTGACCCCTCCAACAGTGTTCCCCTCTGACCCCTCCAACAGTGTTCCCCTCTGACCCCTCCAACAGTGTTCCCCTCTGACCCCTCCAACAGTGTTCCCCTCTGACCCCTCCAACAGTGTTCCCCTCTGACCCCTCCAACAGTGTTCCCCTCTGACCCCTCCAACAGTGTTCCCCTCTGACCCCTCCAACAGTGTTCCCCTCTGACCCCTCCAACAGTGTTCCCCTCTGACCCCTCCAACAGTGTTCCCCTCTGACCCCTCCAACAGTGTTCCCCTCTGACCCCTCCAACAGTGTTCCCCTCTGACCCCTCCAACAGTGTTCCCCTCTGACCCCTCCAACAGTGTTCCCCTCTGACCCCTCCAACAGTGTTCCCCTCTGACCCCTCCAACAGTGTTCCCCTCTGACCCCTCCAACAGTGTTCCCCTCTGACCCCTCCAACAGTGTTCCCCTCTGACCCCTCCAACAGTGTTCCCCTCTGACCCCTCCAACAGTGTTCCCCTCTGACCCCTCCAACAGTGTTCCCCTCTGACCCCTCCAACAGTGTTCCCCTCTGACCCCTCCAACAGTGTTCCCCTCTGACCCCTCCAACAGTGTTCCCCTCTGACCCCTCCAACAGTGTTCCCCTCTGACCCCTCCAACAGTGTTCCCCTCTGACCCCTCCAACTGTGTCCTACTGGCCCTCTGACCCCTCCAACAGTGTTCCCCTCTGACCCCTCCAACTGTGTTCCCCTCTGACCCCTCCAACTGTGTTCCACTCTGACCCCTCCAACTGTGTTCCACTCTGACCCCTCCAACAGTGTTCCCCTCTGACCCCTCCAACAGTGTTCCCCTCTGACCCCTCCAACAGTGTTCCCCTCTGACCCCTCCAACAGTGTTCCCCTCTGACCCCTCCAACAGTGTTCCCCTCTGACCCCTCCAACAGTGTTCCCCTCTGACCCCTCCAACAGTGTTCCCCTCTGACCCCTCCAACAGTGTTCCCCTCTGACCCCTCCAACAGTGTTCCCCTCTGACCCCTCCAACAGTGTTCCCCTCTGACCCCTCCAACAGTGTTCCCCTCTGACCCCTCCAACAGTGTTCCCCTCTGACCCCTCCAACAGTGTTCCCCTCTGACCCCTCCAACAGTGTTCCCCTCTGACCCCTCCAACAGTGTTCCCCTCTGACCCCTCCAACAGTGTTCCCCTCTGACCCCTCCAACAGTGTTCCCCTCTGACCCCTCCAACAGTGTTCCCCTCTGACCCCTCCAACAGTGTTCCCCTCTGACCCCTCCAACAGTGTTCCCCTCTGACCCCTCCAACAGTGTTCCCCTCTGACCCCTCCAACAGTGTTCCCCTCTGACCCCTCCAACAGTGTTCCCCTCTGACCCCTCCAACTGTGTTGCCCTCTGACCCCTCCAACTGTGTTCCCCTCTGACCCCTCCAACTGTGTTCCCCTCTGACCCCTCCAACTGTGTTCCCCTCTGACCCCTCCAACTGTGTTCCCCTCTGACCCCTCCAACTGTGTTCCACTCTGACCCCTCCAACTGTGTCCTACTGGCCCTCTGACCCCCTCCAACTGTGTTCCCCTCTGACCCCTCCAACTGTGTTCCCCTCTGACCCCTCCAACTGTGTTCCACTCTGACCCCTCCAACTGTGTCCTACTGGCCCTCTGACCCCCTCCAACTGTGTTCCCCTCTGACCCCTCCAACTGTGTTCCCCTCTGACCCCTCCAACTGTGTCCTACTGGCCCTCTGACCCCTCCAACAGTGTTCCCCTCTGACCCCTCCAACTGTGTTCCCCTCTGACCCCTCCAACTGTGTTCCCCTCTGACCCCTCCAACTGTGTTCCCCTCTGACCCCTCCAACAGTGTTCCCCTCTGACCCCTCCAACAGTGTTCCCCTCTGACCCCTCCAACAGTGTTCCCCTCTGACCCCTCCAACTGTGTTCCCCTCTGACCCCTCCAACAGTGTTCCCCTCTGACCCCTCCAACTGTGTTCCCCTCTGACCCCTCCAACTGTGTTCCCCTCTGACCCCTCCAACTGTGTTCCCCTCTGACCCCTCCAACTGTGTTCCCCTCTGACCCCTCCAACTGTGTTCCCCTCTGACCCCTCCAACTGTGTTCCCCTCTGACCCCTCCAACTGTGTTCCCCTCTGACCCCTCCAACTGTGTTCCCCTCTGACCCCTCCAACTGTGTTCCCCTCTGACCCCTCCAACTGTGTCCTACTGGCCCTCTGACCCCCTCCAACTGTGTTCCACTCTGACCCCCTCCAACTGTGTTCCCCTCTGACCCCCTCCAACTGTGTTCCCCTCTGACCCCCTCCAACTGTGTTCCCCTCTGACCCCCTCCAACTGTGTTCCCCTCTGACCCCCTCCAACTGTGTTCCCCTCTGACCCCCTCCAACTGTGTTCCCCTCTGACCCCCTCCAACTGTGTTCCCCTCTGACCCCCTCCAACTGTGTTCCCCTCTGACCCCCTCCAACTGTGTTCCCCTCTGACCCCCTCCAACTGTGTTCCCCTCTGACCCCCTCCAACTGTGTTCCCCTCTGACCCCCTCCAACTGTGTTCCCCTCTGACCCCCTCCAACTGTGTTCCCCTCTGACCCCCTCCAACTGTGTTCCCCTCTGACCCCCTCCAACTGTGTTCCCCTCTGACCCCCTCCAACTGTGTTCCCCTCTGACCCCCTCCAACTGTGTTCCCCTCTGACCCCCTCCAACTGTGTTCCCCTCTGACCCCCTCCAACTGTGTTCCCCTCTGACCCCCTCCAACTGTGTTCCCCTCTGACCCCTCCAACTGTGTTCCCCTCTGACCCCCTCCAACTGTGTTCCCCTCTGACCCCCTCCAACTGTGTCCTACTGGCCCTCTGACCCCCTCCAACTGTGTCCTACTGGCCCTCTGACCCCTCCAACTGTGTTCCCCTCTGACCCCCTCCAACTGTGTTCCCCTCTGACCCCCTCCAACTGTGTTCCCCTCTGACCCCCTCCAACTGTGTTCCCCTCTGACCCCCTCCAACTGTGTTCCCCTCTGACCCCCTCCAACTGTGTTCCCCTCTGACCCCCTCCAACTGTGTTCCCCTCTGACCCCCTCCAACTGTGTTCCCCTCTGACCCCCTCCAACTGTGTTCCCCTCTGACCCCCTCCAACTGTGTTCCCCTCTGACCCCCTCCAACTGTGTTCCCCTCTGACCCCCTCCAACTGTGTTCCCCTCTGACCCCCTCCAACTGTGTTCCCCTCTGACCCCCTCCAACTGTGTTCCCCTCTGACCCCCTCCAACTGTGTTCCCCTCTGACCCCCTCCAACTGTGTTCCCCTCTGACCCCCTCCAACTGTGTTCCCCTCTGACCCCCTCCAACTGTGTTCCCCTCTGACCCCCTCCAACTGTGTTCCCCTCTGACCCCCTCCAACTGTGTTCCCCTCTGACCCCCTCCAACTGTGTTCCCCTCTGACCCCCTCCAACTGTGTTCCCCTCTGACCCCCTCCAACTGTGTTCCCCTCTGACCCCCTCCAACTGTGTTCCCCTCTGACCCCCTCCAACTGTGTTCCCCTCTGACCCCCTCCAACTGTGTTCCCCTCTGACCCCCTCCAACTGTGTTCCCCTCTGACCCCCTCCAACTGTGTTCCCCTCTGACCCCCTCCAACTGTGTTCCCCTCTGACCCCCTCCAACTGTGTTCCCCTCTGACCCCCTCCAACTGTGTTCCCCTCTGACCCCTCCAACTGTGTTCCCCTCTGACCCCTCCAACTGTGTTCCCCTCTGACCCCTCCAACTGTGTTCCCCTCTGACCCCTCCAACTGTGTTCCCCTCTGACCCCTCCAACTGTGTTCCCCTCTGACCCCTCCAACTGTGTTCCCCTCTGACCCCTCCAACTGTGTTCTACTGGCCCTCTGACCCCCTCCAACTGTGTCCTACTGGCCCTCTGACCCCCTCCAACTGTGTCCTACTGGCCCTCTGACCCCTCCAACTGTGTTCTACTGGCCCTCTGACCCCCTCCAACTGTTCTACTGGCCCTCTGACCCCCTCCAACTGTGTTCCCCTCTGACCCCTCCAACTGTGTTCCCCTCTGACCCCTCCAACTGTGTTCCCCTCTGACCCCTCCAACTGTGTTCCCCTCTGACCCCTCCAACTGTGTTCCCCTCTGACCCCTCCAACTGTGTTCCCCTCTGACCCCCACCAACTGTGTTCTACTGGCCCTCTGACCCCCACCAACTGTGTTCTACTGGCCCTCTGACCCCTCCGACTGTGTAAATCAGAGGCTTATTCTGAATAATGCTACTCACTACTTTTGACCAGGTGCCCTACAGTGCATTGGGAAACTTTTCAGACCCCTTGACACATTTTCTTATGTCACAACCTTATTCTAAAATTCATTAAATAGTGTCGTCGCCCCCCCTCCCCCCCCCTCCCTCAATCTACACACAATACCCTATAATGACAACGCAAAAACTGTTTGTTTAAAAAAAATCTATTTTTAGCAACAAACAGAAATAAAAACACTTAAATATCACATTTACATAAGTATTCAGACCCTTTACTCAGTACTTTGTTGAAGCACCTTTGGCAGCGATTACAGCCTCGAATCCTCTTGGGTTTGACGCTACAAGATTGACACACCTGTATTTGGGGAGTTTCTCCCATTGTTCTCTGCAGATCCTCTCAAGCTCAGTCAGGTTGGATGGGGGAGCGTCGCTGCACAGCTATTTTCAGGTCTCTCCAGAGATGTTCGATGGGGTTAGAGTTCAGGCCACTCAAGGACATTGAGACTTGTCCCAAAGCCACTCCTGCGCTGTCTTGGTTCACCGTAGGGATGATGCCATGTTTCCTCCAGACGTGACGCTTGGCATTCAGGCCAAAGAGTTCAATCTTGGTTTCATCAGACCAGAGAATCTTGTTTCTCATGGTCAGAGTCCTTTAGGTGCCTTTTGGCAAACTCCAAGCAGGCTGTCATGTGCCTTTTACTGAGGAATGGCTTCCGTCTGGTCACTCTACTATAAAAGGCCTGATTGGTAGAGTGCTGCCAAGATTGTTATCCTTCTGGAAGGTTCTCCCATCTCACTGACCAAGGCCCTTCTCGCAAGATTGCTCAGTTTGGCCGGGCGGCAAGGTCTAGGAAGAGTCTTGGTGGTTCCAAACATTCTTCCATTTCAGAATGATGGAGGCCACTGTGTTCTTGGGAACCTTGCTGAAGACATTTGTTGGTACCCTTCCCCAGATCTGTCCCTCGACACAATCCTGTCTCGTACTTCAACTGTGGGACCTTATATAGACAGGTGTGTGCGCCTTTCCAAAACATGTCCAATCAGTTGAATTTACCGCAGGTGGACTCCAATCAAGTTGTAGAAACATTTTAATGATGATCAACGGAAACAGGATGCACCTGAGCTCAATTTAGAGTCTCATAGTAAAGAGTCTGTTTGAATTTAAAATAATTTAGCAAACGTTTCCTGACTCGCCGCTACGTCGGGTTTCCTGACTCGCCGCTACGTCGGGTTTCCTGACTCGCCGCTACGTCGGGTTTCCTGACTCGCCGCTACGTCGGGTTTCCTGACTCGCCGCTACGTCGGGTTTCCTGACTCGCCGCTACGTCGGGTTTCCTGACTCGCCGCTACGTCGGGTTTCCTGACTCGCCGCTACGTCGGGTTTCCTGACTCACTGGTATGGGGTTTCAGTTAGATCATTCATCATGTTTCACAGCTATTATTGAATATGAAAAGATACGGACATAGTGAACCTGTAGAGACATGTTGGTTAAGGCTTGTCGTAATAGAGTATCACCATAGGAAGGTAAGGCAGGGCGTTTTAAATACCTCTGTCATCCCATCCCTAACGTCACGTCCAAGTACTGTACTGGCAAAGTCCCTGCATGCATGAAAGACAGTTGTGAAAGGCTATCGCCAGTGTCAATCATCTGGTTTGGTTGGTAACACGCACCGACGTCATGGATACCGTGTTTAACGTTTCCCCTTTACAGTATAGAACACGTCGTTCTATAGGAAACAGGTACTTCTGGCTTGCTGCCCTCTTAACGCATTACTGTGATCTGTACAACTGTATTGCAACATGATCTAGAACAGTAGACTGATAGTTACTAACAAACAGTGTGGTGGGTTTTTCCACACCGTCAAAAAAACGATTTATTTTAAGTTACTCAATAAATCGGAATATTTGTAGCTACTTTAAAAAATAAAATAAAAGGTTATTACCTGCAGTCAACTTGTGCAATACGCCGGGAGATAAAGCAGATTGCGATCTTCATTACGTCATGAAGTCATGAAGCTTTACCGTAGTTCCTCAGAACAGTGGAGAACCGTCACGTGATTTGTTTGTGAAATATCACAACAGGAGAACGCGCGAGTCCAGCATTCTAGATCTATCAGCGAGTCTCAGTTGTACGGTGCACATGAGATTAATACGCTACACTTGTATGCAATTCACTACTAAATATTTGCCATGAAGCTGTTTGAGAGAATGCCAAGAGTGTGCAAAGCTGTCATCCAAGGCAAAAGGGTGGCTACTTTGAAGAATCTCAAATATAAAAAATATATTTTGATTTGTTTAACATTCTCTGGGTTACTACGTGATTCCATATGTGTTTTATCATAGTTCTGAACTCGTCACTATTATTCTACAATATAGGATATAGTCAAAATAAAGAAAAACCATGGAATGAGTAGGTGTGTCCAAACTTTTGACTGATACTGTATGTCAATATTTATCTTCAGAAATTAGCATGGCATTTAGCCAATTAATATAATGCCGCTTTGGATTTTACCCCCGTCTCAAAACCACATAGCTCTCTGTAAAATTCCAAACGGTCTATTAGCCTATTAGTTCAGGGCTAAGCCTACCTCTCGTTGGAGCAAGCAGCTGTGTCTCCCTCACTGTGCACACACAATTGTTATCTGACAGTCAAGCCCCGTGTTCACATGACAGTCAAGCCCCGTGTTCACATGACAGTCAAGCCCCGTGTTCACATGACAGTCAAGCCCCGTGTTCACATGACAGTCAAGCCCCGTGTTCACATGACAGTCAAGCCCCGTGTTCACATGACAGTCAAGCCCCGTGTTCACATGACAGTCAAGCCCCGTGTTCACATGACAGTCAAGCCCCGTGTGCACATGACAGTCAAGCCCCGTGTGCACATGACAGTCAAGCCCCGTGTGCACATGACAGTCAAGCCCCGTGTGCACATGACAGTCAAGCCCCGTGTGCACATGACAGTCAAGCCCCGTGTGCACATGACAGTCAAGCCCCGTGTTCACATGACAGTCAAGCCCCGTGTTCACATGACAGACAAGCCCCGTTCACATGACAGTCAAGCCCCGTGTGCACATGACAGTCAAGCCCCGTGTTCACATGACAGTCAAGCCCCGTGTTCACATGACAGACAAGCCCCGTTCACATTACATCTCAGCAGTCCACTGCAGAGCGCCGGACGCAGAACAGCATAAATAAAAATATTTTTAAAATAATGAAAAACAGCTTCAAGCATAAGCTTAAAACGACTAAATCCAGCTAAAAGTATGTAGAAAAGATAATGGATCTACACATTTTTCATAATAAAATAAAAGCTAGACAGTCAGAGAATAGAAAATTCTAAAAACAAAATAATTTAGCAGTATATATATATTTTGCTAGTATGTCTGAGCAAAAGAACACAGCATTAGCCATGGGAAAAATAAAATCTCAGCTCTATGGAGAAATGTGCTGAATTACAGGAAATTGCCTTAAAAAATGTTAGTTTCTGTGTAGACAGCGCTCCCTGACACACCCAGCACCCAGCTGATGTCATCCCCTTCACTGGGGACCATCCAGAGTGGTGTCGCAGCACCCCCGTGCAGTTGAAAGCGACGTTGCGAAACAAATGCTGCATACTTGACATTTTTACATAGTTTACATAGTTTACATAGTTTACGTAGTTTACGTAGTTTACGTAGTTTACGTAGTTTACGTAGTCTTTAAATGCAGCCAGAGTCTGTCAATGGAAAAGGAAGTTACCAAACCACAAGATAAAAAATATGTGTTTTTTGAGCAATGGCTTTATGAGATAGCTAGCAACATGTAAACAATTACCCATTCCTATAAGTGAGTACTATTTAAAACGTTATAATTGGCTGTTAGTTATTTTATGACTGTTGCCTCCCGTTTTAGTTTATTGTGATGATAAAGAGGTTTTGTTTTTGATTATAATTATTAGGTGGTGGTTGCTAGCTACAATTATATCTTCAACCTAGCTTAGCTTTTAGCTAGCTGCTCGGTAAGCTAGCTTGACTTGCTAGAAAGTTCCATAAAAAAAAAAAAAAAAAAAAAAAAAAAAACTTGAGGAAAAAAGTTACTAAACGAAACAATGTTTTATTATCCCCTGAATCAATGTTTCACCTGTCTTGAATGAAACTGTACTAAATCTCCGAAAATAAATGCGATATTTGACAAAAGACTAGTTCCTCAATCTTTGTGTTGCGTTTTGAAACCCTATGTTCTCATCCAGTAGCGAATACGTGATTTTGCGTGAAAGTGACGTAGGGCGTAATGAACTACGCCACGATGTTTGCGGGGCATCATACGTAGTTAAATGCATAAACGTTCGATAGGCTATGATATCATGGAGGGAGCGTCAATTCAGTCACAACAGATAGATATTTTTTTTTTTAAGTCAGATATTTTAAGAGTTAAAACTATTAAGTGAACCGGCGATTCATAACGTTTGAAACGGGTTCTCTCGACCGATTCATGCTTCATTTGGATCGGCTTGGGCTCACGCAGACCGATATACATTTGAACAAGGTATCGGTAAATCGTTACATTCCTAATATAGTAGTCGAGGGATAGGGTATAGACATGTAGGATATAGAACAGGTAGTACCGTGGGGTAGTCGAGGGATAGGATATAGACATGTAGGATATAGAACAGGTAGTACCGTGGGGTAGGATATAGACATGTAGGACATAGAACAGGTAGTACCGTGGGGTAGGATATAGACATGTAGGACATAGAACAGGTAGTACCTTGGGGTAGGATATAGACATGTAGGACATAGAACAGGTAGTACCGTGGGGTAGGATATAGACATGTAGGACATAGAACAGGTAGTACCTTGGGGTAGTCGAGTTCAAAGAAGGTCTCCAGGTTATTGATGAGGTTGGGGTCTACTCCTTTCAGTGGCTTCAGTAGAGAGACCCCCGCCAGCTTACTGTAGGGCTGCTTGTCACTGCTCTTCTTGTTGAGATAGAGTCGGCTACATTCAGGGAGACAGACGCACAGAAAGGGAGACAACAAACGAGAGCTTCAGTTTGTTTTTTAACATGTTGCCTAGTAAACTTAGAATGGATATATTTCCAACACTTATTAGTCAAAATTGAGGCAACTTTGAAAAAGACACAATCACAAACGCTGGTATCAATGGCTTTATAAAAAATAAAATAACTTTTTTTTTTTTTTTTTAAATCACTTCACAGGTTTTTCCCCCCCAAAAAAAGACGTCAAAAGTGGTGTTTATGTTGGGATAAGTCCATGCTACTGTCTTTACAGGCCTAGTCTACATCTCATTCTCAATCCCAACAGGAAAGAAAAGCACCGTCTACAAAACGATGGAATTAGACTGTCTGGTCCAACCAATGGGATTGAAGCCTAATTATCTGCATTTAAATGCCATGGATCATGTGACCGACTCAACATTCCACAATCTCCGAGGTGGCCTGAATGAAACGTGACGAAAAAAACCCTTTGTTTCTGAGTGAATCACACACATGCTTTCACGAGGTTGCATCTCAAATGGCACCCCTATATAGTCTAGTGCACTACTTTTCACCAGAACCCAAATGGGCCCTGGTCAAAAGTAGTACACTATGTGGCCTTGGGTGGTCTAGTGGTCTAAGCCACAGCCCTCGGTGCACATACACTGCTGCAGCGCGAGTTCCAATCCTGCTCATTTCAGCACACGCTCTCCTTTATCTTTCCCACTGTCTCTATCCAATAAAGCATTAAAAAAATGCCATGAAAATATATATATAAAAACAAAAATCTAAAAGTAGTGCACTATATATGGAATAGGGTGCCATTTGGGACACGCGCATTCTCATCGTCCTCCTTGTGGATTCTCTGCTGCTGTCTCCCCGATGAACATTAAGGATTCTCTGCTGCTGACTCCCCGCTGAACATTAAGGATTCTCTACTGCTGTCTCCCCGCTGAACATTAAGGATTCTCTGCTACTGTCTCCCCGCTGAACATTAAGGATTCTCTGCTACTGTCTCCCCGCTGAATATTAAGGATTCTCTGCTGCTGTCTCCCCGCTGAACATTAAGGATTCTCTGCTGCTGTCTCCCCGCTGAACATAAGGATTCTCTACTGCTGACTCCCCGCTGAACATTAAGGATTCTCTGCTGCTGTCTCCCCGCTGAACATTAAGGATTCTCTGCTGCTGTCTCCCCGCTGAATATTAAGGATTCTCTGCTACTGTCTCCCCGCTGAACATTAAGGATTCTCTACTGCTGACTCCCCGCTGAACATTAGGATTCTCTACTGCGGTCTCCCTGCTGAACATTAAGGATTCTCTACTGCGGTCTCCCTGCTGAACATTAGGATTCTCTGCTGCTGTCTCCCCGCTGAACATTAAGGATTCTCTACTGCTGACTCCCTGCTGAATATTAAGGATTCTCTACTGCTGTCTCCCCGCTGAATATTAAGGATTCTCTGCTGCTGTCTCCCCGCTGAACATGAAGGATTCTCTGCTACTGTCTCCCCGCTGAACATTAAGGATTCTCTGCTACTGTCTCCCCGCTGAACATTAAGGATTCTCTACTGCTGACTCCCCGCTGAACATTAGGATTCTCTACTGCGGTCTCCCTGCTGAACATTAAGGATTCTCTACTGCGGTCTCCCTGCTGAACATTAGGATTCTCTGCTGCTGTCTCCCCGCTGAACATTAAGGATTCTCTACTGCTGACTCCCCGCTGAACATTAGGATTCTCTACTGCGGTCTCCCTGCTGAACATTAAGGTGTGTTCCCTGAAGCAGTAATTATGACGTTATGGGGAAGGAAGGTGTAGAAACTGGAGAAAACAGGGTGTTGGCTAAGTGGAAAAGTAATGTTGCAACAGAGTACAACTGTCAACCAGTAAAACTGGGAAATCTCTTTTCGATCCCCACAATAACAATGACTAGCACGCCGATCTGGGGGAAGTATATCGGGGGACTCGGGGACTGACTTTATTTCCACTGCTCCATCTATCACTAGGCTAAATATACAGAGCCTTCAGAAAGTATTCACACCCCTTACATTTACATTTAAGTCATTTAGCAGACGCTCTTATCCAGAGCGACTTACAAATTGGTGCATTCACCTTATGATATCCAGTGGAACAGCCACTTTACAATAGTGCATCTAAATCTTTTAAGGGGGGGGGGGGGTCAGAAGGATTACTTTATCCTATCCTAGGTATTCCTTAAAGAGGTGGGGTTTCAGGTGTCTCCGGAAGGTGGTGATTGACTCCGCTGACCTGGCGTCGTGAGGGAGTTTGTTCCACCATTGGGGTGCCAGAGCAGCGAACAGTTTTGACTGGGCTGAGCGGGAACTGTACTTCCTCAGAGGTAGGGAGGCGAGCAGGCCAGAGGTGGATGAACGCAGTGACCTTGTCCACATTTTGTTGTGTTACAGCCTCAATTTAAAATGGATTAAATTGAGATGTGTCACTGGCCTATACACACAATACCCCCATAAAGGTCAGTGGAATTATGTTCTTTGAAATGTTCACAAATTAATTAAAAGCTGAAATGTCATAAGTCAATGAGTATTCAGTCCCTTTGTTATGACCTAAATAAGTTCAGGAGTAAAAATGTGCTTAAGTCACATATTAAAGTTGCTTGGACTCACTCTGCGTGCAAAAATGGGTGTTTAACATGACTATGTCATCTCTATAACCAACACATACAATGATCTGTAAGGTCCCTCAATTGAGCAGTGAATTTCAAACACAGATTAAACCACAGAGACCAGAGAGGTTTTCTAATGCCTCGCAAAGGGCACCGATTGGTAGATGGGTAAAAAAAAAGAAAAGAGAAAAAAAAGCAGCTGTTCAAATATCCTTTTTGAGCCTGGTGAAGTTATTAATTAATTACACTTTGGATGGTGTATCAATACACCCAGTCACTACAAACATAAAAAGGCATCTTTCCTAAATAAAGTTGCCGGAGAGGAAGGAAACCGCTCAGGGATTTCACCCCGAGGCCAATGGTGACTGTAAAACAGTTAGAGTTTAATGGTTGTGAGAAAACTGAGGATGGATCAACAACATTGTAGTGAGGTGTCCTTTTGAACACAGAAAACAAGTGAAATACAACCAACCAACGTAAAAACCTGGTTAACTACGTATGCTGTGAGGAAAAGCACCATAAGCAATGTTTCAAGACTAAGCCTCACTCGGGCAGAGGGACATTAGCCTACATTTAATTCCTACAGAAACAGGCCTCAACAGAGGAATGTACAGAAGACCGTTTTAAAGCCATGTTTAATCACATGCCCCCTTTATAGTGCACTACTTTTGACCAAGCCCATTACACTATATAGGGAATAGGGTACACTACTTTTGACCAGGCCCACTACACTATATAGAGAATAGGGTGCACTACTTTTGACCAAGCCCATTACACTATATAGGGAATAGGGTACACTACACTATATAAGGAATAGGGTGCACTACTTTTGACCAGGCCCATTACACTATATAAGGAATAGGGTGCACTACTTTTGACCAGGCTCACTACACTATATAGAGAATAGGGTGCACTACTTTTGACCAGGCCCATTACACTATATAAGGAATAGGGTGCACTACTTTTGACCAGGCCCACTACACTATATAGAGAATAGGGTGCACTACTTTTGACCAGGCCCACTACACTATATAGGGAATAGGGTGCCATTTGGGACTCAGTCCACGTCACCTGGCATGGAGGGATGACATTCTGGAGATGACTCACACCCTTCCTGTTAGAACAGCAGGAGCTGATCAAACTAGTTGTTCTGTCTTCACTTCCACTAAGGAAGCTTCGCTTCAAGTGTTTTTTTGGGGGGTTTTGTTGCGGTGATCATCTCTCTAAAAACATAGATTAACTAGGCCTAACGATTGGTGGTAAGAAGCCGGGTCGTATTCATTAGCGCACACCATACCATGAAACGGTTTGAAACAGAAAAACGGTCTGCTTTCTTCCGTTTTAGTGAGTAAAGAATACGACCAAACAACAAGCCAATTAGTGATTGTCAGCAAGCCAAGAGGCATCCCACGTTTGAAATTCCTCTGTCTATAGCCTAGAACAAGTTGGCCTTCTGCCAGCGATAACATCTTGCCTGAAACAACAACTAGAGGGGATTATTTAAGATACTATATAAAGAGGTAGGGTTTCAGGTGCTTTCAGAAGATGGTCAGGGACTCTGCTGTCCTAGCTTCAGGGGGGGGGGGGCTGGGCTGGGCTGAGCGGGAGGGCCAAGAGACCAGAGGTGGCAGAACAGAGTGCTCAGGTTGGGGTGTAGGGGGTTTGATCATAGCCTGAAGGTAGGGAGGGACAGGTCCTCTTGCTGTTCCGTAGGTAAACACCATGGTCTTGTAGTGGATGGGTTGGGGTGTAGGGTTTGATCATAGCCTGAAGGTAGGGAGGGACAGGTCCTCTTGCTGCTCCGTAGGTAAACACCATGGTCTTGTCATGGATGCGAGCTTCGACTGGAAGCCAGTGGAGTGTGTGGAGGAGAGGGGTGACATAGGATAAACTTGAAAACCAGGCGTTCTGGATAAGTTACAGGGGTTTGATGGCAAAACGAGAGCCAAGCCAACAGCATGTTGCAGTAGTCCAGACGGGAGATGACAAGTGCCTGGATTAGGACCTGCGCCACTTCATGTGTGAGGTAGGGTGGTACTCTACAGATGTTGTAGAGCATGAACCTGCAGGAGTGAGTCACTGCTTCCTGTGTGAGGTAGGGTCGTACTCTACGGATGTTGTAGAGCAGGAACCTGCAGGAGTGAGTCACTGCTTCCTGTGTGAGGTAGGGTGGTACTCTACAGATGTTGTAGAGCAGGAACCTGCAGGAGTGAGTCACTGCTTCCTGTGTGAGGTAGGGTGGTACTCTACGGCTGTTGTGGAGCAGGAACCTGCAGGAGTGAGTCACTGCTTCCTGTGTGAGGTAGGGTCGTACTCTACAGATGTTGTAGAATATGAACCTGCAGGAACTGGCCACTGCTTTGATGTTTGCAGAGAACGACAGGGTGTTGTCCAGGGTTACGCCAACGTTCTTTGCACTCTGGGAGGGCGACACGAGTTGTCAACCGTGATCAAAGGAAGTGATGGAGGCATGTTTTAATGTGTCGGGGGGGCTAGGGTCAGTCTGTTATATCTGGAGTATTTCTCCTGTCTTATCCGGTGTCCTGTGTGAATTTAAGTATGCTCTCTCAAATTCTCTCTCTTTCTTTCTCTCCATTCTCTCTCTCGGAGGACCTGAGCCCTAGGACCATGCCTCAGGACTACCTGGCATGATGACTCCTTGCTGTCCCCAGTCCATCTGGCCGTGCTGCTGCTCCAGTTTCAACAGTTCTGCCTGCGGCTTGGAACCCTGACCTGTTCCCCCGGACGTGCTACCTGTCCCAGACCTGCTGTTTTCAACTCTCTAGAGACCGCAGGAGCGGTAGAGATACTCTCAATGATCGGCTATGAAAAGCCAACTGACATTTACTCCTGAGGTGCTGAC
Organism: Salvelinus fontinalis; assembly: GCF_029448725.1. Lineage (NCBI taxonomy): Eukaryota > Metazoa > Chordata > Actinopteri > Salmoniformes > Salmonidae > Salvelinus > Salvelinus fontinalis. Next base: position 3,712,509 of record NC_074666.1, on the reverse strand, counting down.
TTGCTGCACTCTCGACAACCACTGTGATTATTATTATTTGACCATGCTGGTCATCTATGAACATTTGAACATCTTGACCATGTTCTGTTATAATCTCCACCCGGCAGAACCAGAAGAGGACTGTCCACCCCTCATTAATAATAATAATAATCCCCAGTTTACAATTGGCTCATTCATCCCCCTCCTCTCCCCTGTAACTATTCCCCAGGTCGTTGCTGCAAATGAGAACGTGTTCTCAGTCAACTTACCTGGTAAAATAACGGTAAAATAAATAAAATATAAATTAAGTGTTGAATTTGGCCAACAACAAACATGTATGGCTCATGTGCTACCTGAGGTTCATCTGATCTAATAGAAGTTTAGTAATGCTTAAGTTGTTACGAGTGTACTGATATAAGAAGGACACGTGACATCCCCCGCCAACTTTGAGAAAAAACACTTTATATCAGAGTTGACTGAAGATGGCTATGCATATTCATGGCAGGAGACTAGTAAGCATAGCATCTCTCTCCGTTGAATTGAGGCGGTTGACTTCAACATCCGTCATCGAATAATCAAAAAAAGGATTACCATAATTGAGATGTGTACACCAATCAAAAGAAAGGATAGGCAGGAGCTAAACATCCCGCGTGCCGCTTTGCGGAGAACTCCCGTTGTTCGAGCAGAGAGACGTGCATCTTGTCAGTATATCAATAATCTTTGTCTAGGCGCCGGCCAAACTTCCCAGACAAGACAGAAGAGTTTGCTCATATATTACGACGCCATTGTGACGTTTTCATGCACATTTTTTCCTTGAGAAAAAAAAAAACACCCCAAAATAGTTTAGTTAAGATGTAAAATTGTGCGAATAAGACCTCCTTGGCAAAAACGACTAAATTATTTACGGATTTCTTGAGCTACACTACATGGTCAAAAGTATGTAGACACCACTCCATTAAATCGAACACACAGCCATGCAATCTCCATAGACAAACATTGGCAGTAGAATGGCCTGACTGAAGAGCTCAGTGACATTCAACGTGGCACCATCATAGGATGGCACCTTTCCAACAAGTCAGTTGGTCAAATTTCTGCCCTGCTAGAGCTGCCCTGGTTAACTGTAAGTGATGTTATTGTGAAGTGGAAACGTCTAGGAGCAACAACGGCTCAGCCGGTGAAGTGGTAGGCCACACAAGCTCACAAAATGGGACAGCCGAGTGCTGAAGCTTGTAAAAATCGTCTGTCCTCGGTTGCAACACTCACCACTGAGTTCCAAACTGCCTCTAGAAGCAACGTGGGTACAAAAACTATTCATCGGGAGCTTCATGAAATGGGTTTCCATGGCCGAGCAGCTGCACACAAACCTAAGATCACCATGCACAATGCCAAGCGTCGGCCGTAGTGGTGTAAAGCTCGCCACCATTGAAAACGCCTTCTCTGGATTGATGAATCACGTTTCACCATCTGGCAGTCTGACGGACGAATCTGGGTTTGGCAGATGGCAGGAGAACGCTACCTGCCCCAATGCATAATTCCAACTGTAAAGTTTGGTGGAGGAGGAACAATAGTCTGGGGCTGTTTTTCATGATTCGGACTAGGCCCCTTAGTTCTAGTGAAGGTAAATCTTAACGCTACAGCATACAATGACATTCTAGACGATTCTGTGCTTCCAACTTTGTGGCAACAATTTGGGGAAGGCCCTTTCCTGTTTCAGCATGACAATGCCCCCGTGCTACAAACGAGATCCATACAGAAATGGTTTCTCCAGATCAGTGTGGAAGAACTTAACTGGCCTGCACAGAGCCCTGACCTCAACCCCATCAAACACCTTTCAGATTAATTGGAACGCCGACTGCGAGCCAGGCCTAATCGCCCAGCATCAGTGCCCTACCTCACTAATGCTCTTGTGGCTGAATGGAAGCAAGTCCCCACAGCAATGTTCCAACATCTAGTGGAAAGCCTTCCCAGAAGAGTAGAGGCTGTTATAGCAGCAATGTTCCAACATCTAGTGGAAAGCCTTCCCAGAAGAGTAGAAGCTGTTATAGCAGCAATGTTCCAACATCTAGTGGAAAGCCTTCCCAGAAGAGTAGAAGCTGTTATAGCAGCAATGTTCCAACATCTAGTGGAAAGCCTTCCCAGAAGAGTAGAAGCTGTTATATCAGCAATGTTCCAACTTCTAGTGGAAAGCCTTCCCAGAAGAGTGGAGGCTGTTATAGCAGCAATGTTCCAACATCTAGTGGAAAGCCTTCCCAGAAGAGTGGAGGCTGTTATAGCAGCAATGTTCCAACATCTAGTGGAAAGCCTTCCCAGAAGAGTGGAGGCTGTTATAGCAGCAATGTTCCCACATCTAGTGGAAAGCCTTCCCAGAAGAGTGGAGGCTGTTATAGCAGCAATGTTCCAACATCTAGTGGAAAGCCTCCCAGAAGAGTGGAGGCTGTTATAGCAGCAATGTTCCAACATCTAGTGGAAAGCCTTCCCAGAAGAGTGGAGGCTGTTATAGCAGCAATGTTCCAACATCTAGTGGAAAGCCTTCCCAGAAGAGTGGAGGCTGTTATAGCAGCAATGTTCCAACATCTAGTGGAAAGCCTTCCCAGAAGAGTGGAGGCTGTTATAGCAGCAATGTTCCAACATCTAGTGGAAAGCCTTCCCAGAAGAGTGGAGGCTGTTATAGCAGCAATGTTCCAACATCTAGTGGAAAGCCTTCCCAGAAGAGTGGAGGCTGTTATAGCAGCAATGTTCCAACATCTAGTGGAAAGCCTTCCCAGAAGAGTGGAGGCTGTTATAGCAGCAATGTTCCAACATCTAGTGGAAAGCCTTCCCAGAAGAGTGGAGGCTGTTATAGCAGCAATGTTCCAACATCTAGTGGAAAGCCTTCCCAGAAGAGTGGAGGCTGTTATAGCAGCAACGTTCCAACATCTAGTGGAAAGCCTTCCCAGAAGAGTGGAGGCTGTTATAGCAGCAATGTTCCAACATCTAGTGGAAAGCCTTCCCAGAAGAGTGGAGGCTGTTATAGCAGCAATGTTCCAACATCTAGTGGAAAGCCTTCCCAGAAGAGTGGAGGCTGTTATAGCAGCAATGTTCCAACATCTAGTGGAAAGCCTTCCCAGAAGAGTGGAGGCTGTTATAGCAGCAATGTTCCAACATCTAGTGGAAAGCCTTCCCAGAAGAGTGGAGGCTGTTATAGCAGCAAAGGGGGGGGGGGGGGGGGGGATCAACTCCATATTAATGCCCATGATTTTGGAATGAGATGTTGGACAAGAAAGTGTCCACATACTTTTGTAGTGTATCTTAGATTCATTCGGACTATTTTGAGTTAGTGTAAACTGCCCACAGCGTCTCAAGATGGACAACAAGTACTATTGTTGCTTTTAGGGGAGGATGCTTGGCTAGGCGCCAGCCCAACTGACGCATGCTGACGCCTTTAATGCCCAGAGCAGGCAGGACCCCCAGCCAGCAAACAATGACCTAAAAACTCAAAAGAATCATGATTCTACACACCTCTCATTCACCATTGGGGAGCTTATTGGAGCTGTTATCTGTGACTGAAACATATAAAGCAGTGCTTCAATTTCAAACAATGTAATTTGTGATTTCTAAGCATACAAATAAGATGATTTATTGAAACCTTTGAAACAAGGCAGCAACCGACCTGATTGTGAAGTGAATGAAATCGCTTGACTGCTTGCTCAATAGGATATCCTTCAAACTGCAGAAGCCACACAAAAGATTTGTTCTCGAATTCGAGTGTTGCGCAGAGGCAGACTGAGCATGTTTTGGATTCTACAAAGCTGTGTCACTCGATAACATTCAATAATAAATGTATTGCATTCATTCTTGCACCATGCGATCATTTATCAACGTGTACTTTCCATATATGCTGCCTGATCTACTTTTCTGCGCGCACATGATAGACAGTTGGTGGTTGGAGTACGGTATGAATCCTGCTGTAGAATTCCTTGAAACCAGCAGGTCAAACGAACAAATAAAATGAACGACTCATTCGGAAAAAAAAAAAAAAGCATGGTTCGAGTCAGTAAAGAGTCGTTCAAAAAAAAGAATCGTTCGCGAATTACACTTCACAATTCCTCCCATTTACGCTTACACCGCGTTAGTGTGCTAGTCGGAGCTAGGCAACATGTGTGACCAGCTAGATGGTTGAACACCGCAGCGGCACAACCAGTCAGCAGGTCAGAACCGTCTCAACGCGGTCACAACACACAGGTGTTTGGAGCACGCTCCACAGCCCCAATTAGCACAGGTGGCCGCCAACGTCTTCAGTAAACTAACGACCTAACATGGCCGTGTTGGTGTGTAGTAATGTAACCTTTTGTTTTTGGAAAATTATTTATTGCCGATATGAATTATACGTTCATATATTTCGAAACACGTACCATAACCAATCCTTTCAGAAACTTTCATAACGAGCGTCGGGGATCTTAAAACGAACCCGACCAGAAGATACTATCGTCAATAAGCGCTAAAAACAGTGACCGTCTATGAATGGGCTACAAGATAACTAGCTAACCCAATGAATTAGACGGTGTAATTAATTGGGCAATAAGATAACTTGTTAGTTAACGTTATCATCCAACTACCATCGTGACCACATCAGGTGTTCAGTCATACGACAATGCCATACCGATGATGTCGTAATTAGTGCTAGCATCAACGCTAGCAGCTAACGTAAAATCCGTAACAAATACACTGATATTCAATTTTGTCTGTGCCAGTAACGTTGACGTTAGCTAGCTTGCTAAATACAAGGGAGCGCTGAAAAACACCAGTTTAGACATTTAAACAAAACAATAACGTTAGTGACTAACAATTTAATGGTATTAAGAGACATTACTTTACTTAGCTAGTAAGCTAATCGATGTTTAGCTAGCTATCTCGCCCAGGGTGGCTATCCTGTGAGAGGTTGTAAATTCAGTCTATCGACATAGATAGATAGCTAGCTGACGTTATATTTGACACGGCTTCTCGTCATGCTAACGTTAGCTTGCGACATATTTTAGCTAGCTAACATAGTGTGTCACTAGCTAAAATTAATAGGCAATACTTACACATAGATGATGGACATGAAATGCATAAACCAGAGTACGAGAAATAGAATGAATCCAAATAGAGAGAACCCTTGCATGGCAAGATCCAGAAGAGCCATTTCTGTGGCTAGCTGCTACGTTAACAACACCGGTGTAAATATCCAAACAGACTGGCGAGCCCAAGGGGAATCTTCCCCAAAAAACGTCGCTTGGGGTACGAACTGGGCGGGGTATGGCGCTTCCGCCCGTCTTTTCTTCTTCTGTGGATTTTATGTCGGTTGGCAACCAACTTTACAGTGCATTACCGCCACCAACTGGACTGGAGAGTGGTCTAAATCTAAGGAAACCATTTTTTCTTTTTTTTTTCTAAATGTAACCTTTATTTAACTAGGCAAGTCAGTTAAGAACAAATTCTTATTTACAATGACAGCCTAGAAACAGTTCAGGGGCAGAACGACAGATTTTTACTCAATCTAGCAACCATTTTGTTTACTGGCCCAACACTCCAACCACCAACCACCTGCCGCCCCATTCAGTTGTAAGTGAACATTTAAGAACACAATACTATGCTTTCTTGAATATATTCACAGATCTAAGGACCCTAAAACAGGGAGGACAGGAGCAGCTTTTAATGTTCATGAGTTTAAGGCGGCAGTGACGAAAAGAGCAATGAATCATTTATCTGTTTACACAATGGAGTTGTCGGCATTTCTATTGGCTGCAGAGTGGGTGGAGGAGGTTGAGGCCAGACAGAGTAGTCATCTGCTCTGATTCCTATGCAGCACTAAAAACCCATCCTCCAACCCCCATGTTATCTAGCTTGATACTGCAGCACTGATGAGCTAAATGCATTTGTGTCTCAGAGCAGACAGGATGTATTGTATGAGGTTTTGCAGTGCTTGTGTAGGGTGAAACAGATTGGCGTATTTGTGATGTTCCTCTGGGTACCAGCTCATGTGGGAGTAGAGGGGAATGAGGAGGTGGATATTATCTCCAAGCAGGCTCTTAAAACATCCTAATGTTGAAATTAATTTGTACCTTTTATTTAACTTGACAAGTCAGTTAAGAACAAATTCTTATTTATAATGACGGCCTACCCCGGCCAAACCCGGACGACGCTGGGCTAATTGTGCGCTGCCCTATGGGACTCCCAATCACGGCCGGATGTGATACAGCCTAGATTCAAACCAGGGACCGCCAGTGACGCCTCTTGCACTGAGATGCAGTGCCTTAGACCGCTGCATCACTCGGGAGTATGAATGTTATTGTCAATCAGTAAAGCAGAAGCCAAGGGGTTAATAAGAACAGCGGTTAAACACTAATGGCAAGAGTTGTGGAATCACGGAGAGAAAGAGAAGACAACCTGTAAAAGATCCAGCAAAATGCAGGGAGGTCCTCAGGCCAAGAGAGAAGGGAGGAAAGTGTCGTCACAAGGCTGAGACTGGAACACACAAGACTGAGACTGGAACACACAAGGCTGAGACTGGGACACACAAGACTGAGACTGGGACACACAAGACTGAGACTGGGACACACAAGACTGAGACTGGAACACACAAGACTGAGACTGGAACACACAAGACTGAGACTGGGACACACAAGACTGAGACTGGGACATACAAGACTGAGACTGGAACACACAAGACTGAGACTGGAACACACAAGACTGAGACTGGAACACACAAGACTGAGACTGGGACACACAAGACTGAGACTGGGACACACAAGACTGAGACTGGAACACACAAGACTGAGACTGGGACATACAAGACTGAGACTGGGACACACAAGACTGAGACTGGGAGACAGTGGAACATTTCAGTGGCAGAAATATGTGAGAGAAAAGGAGCGATTGTTATTAGATTTGAGGAGTAATGTGGTTGAAGAGCCAGGATTAAGTGAACTGCTGGGGAAATCTTCAGGGGACCACTGCTCCCGAGTGGCGCAGTGGTCTAAGATACTGCATCTCAGTGCAAGAGGCGTCACTGCAGTACCTGGTTTGAATCCAGGCTGCATCACATCTGGCTGTGATTGGGAGTCCCATAGGGCGGCGCACAATTTGCCCAGTGTCGTCCGGGGTAGGCTGTCATTGTAAATAAGAATTTGTTCTTAACTGACTTAACTAGCTAAATAGAAGGTTAAATAAAATTTAAATATCCATATGCTACACTTCCATAATCCAGTGATGACTTTAGCAGTGCAATATATAGCATGTTCAAAGCCATTCTATCTGCCCCCACCCCACACTCCATTCCTGACAGGCAACGCATCACATTAAATATTTATTTTACCTTGACAACTACTCTGTTAATATGCTCCGCCCGTGTCATTCGAGTGTCCAACCAGACCCCCAGGAACCTAAATACTCCCACTCTCTCCAGCCAGATTCCTTCTCTACAACTATTCTAGAACAAAAAAAAAACACAGTCTGTGTTTTCTCAACGGAGAACTTGAAGCCCCACCCGAGGGACCACCGCTTAAACTTCCCTAATCACTTCCTGAACTCTTCTGGCTGTCTGGGTAATATTTCTCCCTCTCTTCCACAGTGCCCCATCATCGGCAATGACCTCCCAATATCAGGTGTCACCTGGGAGAATACATCGTCAATCATAATGGAGAACAACAAAGGACTAATGACACTTCCCTGGGGGGTACCATTATCTACCTCATATCTTTCTGACATAGAGCTCCTCACTTGTATTGATCGCCCAAAAATAAAATACTTTTTCCAGTTAAAAATCCATCGCCCATCACCCATGTTATGCAGCTTGATAGTGTAAGTATGCTTTCCTTCCACATCATATCATAGGCCTTCTCTGCATCAAAGAAAAAGGCTACCAGCATCTCCTTATTTCCCTGTGTCTTCAGTATGACTGAGTCCAGGCCCAGTACAGGATCCATTGGTCACCTGCCTTTCCTAAACCATCTGGTGACATTAGTCCTCTACTCTACAGAAAGTAAGTCAGTCTTTTCTAAACCATCTGGTGACATTAGTCCTCTACTCTACAGAAAGTAAGTCAACCTTTCCGCTATCATCCTTTCCATACGTTTACAAACATCAGATGTCAATGCTATCGACCTATAGCTTGAAGGACAGGCTGCTTCCAACTTCCAGGCAGTTTCCCTTCCTGCCACACCTTATTGTAAAGTTCCAATACTTTCTCCAATACTTTCCCCTTTCTTCCATAGACTTACACAGTAATTATGACAACTTCCGGAGGACGTCCTATCAGACCTCTTGCAGCATGAACTGACATGTTGTCCACCCAATCAAAGGATCAGATAATGAATCTAGTACTGAAAGCATAAGCTACAACTAGCTAGCACTGCAGTGTACCGTATACAATGTGGTGAGTAGTTGACTCAAAGAGAGAGAAAGACAATAGTTTAACAGTTTTGAACAAATTATTTTCTTCCAAAATTAAGAAGAAGCAAGAGAGAGAGCTTGCTATATTTGGTTGTATTTTTTAAACGTTCACTTAGCTAGCAAATGCAGCTAGCTAGTTTAGCCTACTCAAACACCCGGCTCAAACAGAGAGGGATGCTATGTTAGCTAGCTGGCTATGGCTATCCAACACTATAACTTCCATTTTCTTCCAAGTCAAGGTAAGCTTTTGGTTTTATTTATTTCCACTGGGGCCCGCCGGTGTAACTGCTAAACTGCTTCCTGACTGTACACTGTACTGCATGATTATAGCGGGTTTACTAACACGTTAGTTCTAGCAGCTATGTTGACTACGACGTGACAACGATGTAGGCTGTGTGTAGCGGTTATGATATGAAGGTTTGGCTTGGAAAGGTTTTTTTTCTCCTGGTCACAGACAGCTGATGTGTTGTGCACTGAAGTCCACAAGGAAAAGGTGAGAGGAGCAGAGCGTGTAGATAGTTGATCATGCTGTTTTTATGTGGCTGCTGTGAAAGTGAACTGTTTGCATGTGATCGCGGGTGTATTCATTCTGCCGATTCTGCTGATTGTCCAATAGAAACTCTAGTTTGCAACTGTTGGACTAATGAATACATCCTAGATCAGCTCGATGCAGGCAAGAGTGTTCAAGGTGGTATTGAATGTGTCACTGTCTGTTACCTTTATTACAAAGAAATATCTCGACCTGTGAACCTACGTTGTAAACTTTCATTCATAGGCTAGGTTGTAACAACCTCATGATGGGTATAGGGACAATTAGAGATTTACCATGAATCGGCTTTAAGTGCCTATACTACGAATCAGGTTTCAAAAGTCAAATCAAAGTTTATTGGTTGCGTACACAGTTTAGCAGATCTTATAGCGGATGCAGCGAAAATGTTTATGTTACTAGCTCCTAACAAATAAAAGTATTTTGTTACTAGCTCCTAACAGGGCAGTAAAAATGTCAAACAAGTACACAATTATTAATAAAAAAAAAAAATTGAAACAAAAAATCACGATTGTTATGACAATCTAAATAATACTGAAATCCAAATACAATCTATGCGTATATACACCAAAAATATATACTAAGAATACTATGTACAGCTGTAGATCAGCCTGGTCTCAGACCGGACGTAACATAGTAAATGGAAATCCGTAGATATATAGAGCGCTAATAGCCAACACACCGCCATGTCTCGTTAGTACTACAAACTGGCGAGCTCTATTAGAGTGAGATATGTCAAGAATCCAGTATAGAGACAAACAGTGTGACAAAGTGCAATGCACACTAGTAGATATATTAGAATGAGCTAGGTAAAGGATCAGGTATATACCGTGCATTCGGAAAGTATTCAGACCCCTTCCCTTTTCCACATGTTGTTACTTTATAACCTTATTCTAAAATATATATTTTTTTGTTAAATGTTCCTCATCAATCGACACACAATACCCCGACAATGACAAAGCAAAAACAGACCCTTTGCTATGAGTCTCGAAAATTGAGCTCATGTGCATCCTGTTTCCATTGATCACCCTTGAGATGTTTCTACTTGATTGGAGTCCACCTGTGGTAAGTTCAATTGATTGGATATGATTTGGAAAGGCACAAACCTGTCTATAAAAGGTCCCACAGTTGACAGTGCATTTCAGAGCAAAAACTGGGGAAGGGTAGCAAAAAATGTCTGCAGCATTGAAGGTCCCCAAGAACATAGTGACCTCCATCATTCGTAAATGGAAGACGTTTGGAACCGCCAAGACTCTTCAGGAGCTGGCCGCCCGGCCAAACACAGTTCCTCTGTGGAGATGGTAGAACCTTCCAGAAGGACAACCATCTCTGCAGCACTCCACCAATCAGACCTTTATGGTAAAGTGGCCAGACGAAAGTAAAAGGCACATGACAGCCCGCTTGGAGTCTGAGACCATGAGAAACAAGATTCTCTGGTCGGATGAAACCAAGATTGAACTCTTTGGCTTGAATGTCAAGCTTCACGTCTGGGGAAAACCTGGTACCATCCCTACGGTGAAGCAGGGTGGTGGCAGCATCATGCTGTGGGGATGTTTGTCAACGGCAGGGACTGGGAGACTAGTCAGGATCGAGGGAAAGATGAATGGAGCAAAGTACAGAGAGATCCTTGATGAAAACCTGCTCCAGAGCGCTCAGGACCTGACTGGGGCGAAGGTTCACCTTCCAACAGGACAACGACCCTAAACACACAACCAAGACAACGCAGGAGTGGCTTCGGGACAAGTCTCTGAATGTCCTTGAGTAGCCCAGCCAGAGCCCGGACTTGAACCAGATTGAACATCTCTGGAGAGACCTGAAACTAGCTGTGCAACAACACTCCCCATCCAACCTGACAGAGCTTGAGAGGATCTGCAGAGAAGAATGGGAAAAACTCCCAAAACAGGTGTGCCATCACAGCCCGCTTAGGGTTTGCCAAAAGGCATCTAAAGACTTTCAGACCATGAAAAACAAGATTCTCTGGTCTGATGAAACCAATGAAGAATGGGAGAAACATGTATAAAAACCTGTTTTTGCTTTGTCATTATGGGATATTGTGTGTAGATTGATGTAATCCATTTTAGAACAAGGCTGTAACGTAACAACATGTGGACAAAGTCAAAGGATCTGAATACTTTCCAAATGCACTGTAAATAAATAGTGTGAAAAACAGTATAAAATAAACAGTCCAGTATTTAATGTTTCTATAAGTTACATATGGGACACCAGCGTTGGGTGTGTATGGGTGTATGCATATGTATGAGTGTGTGTGTGTGTTTTTGTCTTCTACTACAGGAGCTGGCTGTTAAGTAGTCTGACAGCCTGGAGATAGAAGCTGTTTCTCAGTCTCTTGGTCCCCTGCTTTGATGCACCTGTACTGTCTCTGTCTGCTAGCATGCTAGCATGCTAGCAGGGTGAACAGACCATGACTCGGGTGACTGAGGTCCTTGATGATCTTCTTAGCTTTCCTTTGACACAGAGTGCTGTAAATGTCCTGGAGGGCAGGCAGTGTGCCCCCCGGTGGTGCTCAGGAGAGCCATTCGGTTGAGGGCGGAGCAGTTTCCGTGCCAGGCGGTGATGCAGCCCGACAGAATGCTAGAATGCTCTCAATGGTGCATCAGTTTGAGGAGTTACCGAGGTAACTTTGGCCTCGGTAACTGGTACCACGAAAGTGGCTCACCTTCTGACTCACCCGTGGATTGATGTTTCAGCATTCAAGGGTTCTGACTCACCCATGGACTGACGTTTCAGCATTCAAGGGTTCTGACTCACCCATGGACTGACGTTTCCGCAATGTCTCAATAAAGAATTCTGACTCACCCATGGATTGATGTTTCAGCTATTCTCAATGAAGAGTTCGGCGTTCGACTAGCCATGTGTGACATGCGCGCTTAGTTACAAGCCTGCTACTGGTTAACAGCAGGCGGGCGAGCAATATCCACCGTCGTAATAGGGGAGAGTGGGGTAAGTTGAGACGCTTTTTACATTCAGTATCACTAGGTCAAGGAAAATAAAATACTATTCTGTCTAACAAAATAAATCATAAATACTGTATCTACATATATTTCAGGATGTTGTGTATCCCTGGAAATATTCACAATTCATGTAAACAAATGTTTTAATAACATAGGTTGTCCTAAAAAGTGGTTTCCTGTCACAAATTACCCGGGTATTACATTGGGACAGGGGTAGTTGAGCATTGGGGCAGGGATAGTTGAGTAAAGGGACAGGGGTAGTTGAGTATAGGGACAGGAAGTTGAGTATAGGGACAGTGAGTTGAGTATAGGGACAGGGAGTTGAGTATAGGGACAGTGAGTTGAGTATAGGGACAGGGGTAGTTGAGTATAGGGACAGGAAGTTGAGTATAGAGACAGGAAGTTGAGTATAGGGACAGTGAGTTGAGTATAGGGACAGGAAGTTGAGTATAGGGACAGTGAGTTGAGTATAGGGACAGGAAGTTGAGTATAGAGACAGGAAGTTGAGTATAGGGACAGTGAGTTGAGTATAGGGACAGGAAGTTGAGTATAGGGACAGTGAGTTGAGTATAGGGACAGGGAGTTGAGTATAGGGACAGGGAGTTGAGTATAGGGACAGGAAGTTGAGTATAGGGACAGGAAGTTGAGTATAGGGACAGTGAGTTGAGTATAGGGACAGGGATAGTTGAGTATAGGGACAGTGAGTTGAGTATAGGGACAGTGAGTTGAGTATAGGGACAGTGAGTTGAGTATAGGGACAGGGAGTTGAGTATAGGGACAGGAAGTTGAGTATAGGGACAGGAAGTTGAGTATAGGGACAGGAAGTTGAGTATAGGGACAGGAAGTTGAGTATAGGGACAGTGAGTTGAGTATAGAGACAGGGAGTTGAGTATAGGGACAGGAAGTTGAGTATAGGGACAGGAAGTTGAGTATAGGGACAGGAAGTTGAGTATAGGGACAGGAAGTTGAGTATAGGGACAGGAAGTTGAGTATAGGGACAGTGAGTTGAGTATGGGGACAGGAAGTTGAGTATAGGGACAGGAAGTTGAGTATAGGGACAGTGAGTTGAGTATGGGGACAGGAAGTTGAGTATAGATACAGGAAGTTGAGTATAGAGACAGGAAGTTGAGTATAGGGACAGTGAGTTGAGTATAGGGACAGGGAGTTGAGTATAGGGACAGTGAGTTGAGTATGGGGACAGGAAGTTGAGTATAGGGACAGGAAGTTGAGTATAGGGACAGTGAGTTGAGTATAGGGACAGTGAGTTGAGTATAGGGACAGGGATAGTTGAGTATAGGGACAGGAAGTTGAGTATAGGGACAGGGAGTTGAGTATAGGGACAGGGAGTTGAGAATAGGGACAGTGAGTTGAGTATAGGGACAGGGAGTTGAGTATAGGGACAGTGAGTTGAGTATAGAGACAGGGAGTTGAGTATAGAGACAGGAAGTTGAGTATAGGGACAGGGAGTTGAGTATAGGGACAGTGAGTTGAGTATGGGGACAGGAAGTTGAGTATAGGGACAGGAAGTTGAGTATAGGGACAGTGAGTTGAGTATAGGGACAGTGAGTTGAGTATAGGGACAGGAAGTTGAGTATAGAGACAGGAAGTTGAGTATAGGGACAGTGAGTTGAGTATAGGGACAGGAAGTTCAGTATAGGGACAGTGAGTTGAGTATAGGGACAGGGAGTTGAGTATAGGGACAGGAAGTTGAGTATAGGGACAGGGAGTTGAGTATAGGGACAGGAAGTTGAGTATAGGGACAGGAAGTTGAGTATGGGGACAGTGAGTTGAGTATAGGGACAGGAAGTTGAGTATAGGGACAGTGAGTTGAGTATAGGGACAGGAAGTTGAGTATGGGGACAGGGAGTTGAGTATAGGGACAGGAAGTTGAGTATAGGGACAGTGAGTTGAGTATAGGGACAGGAAGTTGAGTATAGGGACAGGGAGTTGAGTATAGGGACAGGAAGTTGAGTATAGGGACAGTGAGTTGAGTATAGGGACAGGAAGTTGAGTATAGGGACAGGAAGTTGAGTATAGGGACAGGAAGTTGAGTATAGGGACAGTGAGTTGAGTATGGGGACAGGAAGTTGAGTATAGATACAGGAAGTTGAGTATAGAGACAGGAAGTTGAGTATAGGGACAGTGAGTTGAGTATAGGGACAGGGAGTTGAGTATAGGGACAGTGAGTTGAGTATGGGGACAGGAAGTTGAGTATAGGGACAGGAAGTTGAGTATAGGGACAGTGAGTTGAGTATAGGGACAGTGAGTTGAGTATAGGGACAGGGATAGTTGAGTATAGGGACAGGAAGTTGAGTATAGGGACAGGGAGTTGAGTATGGGGACAGGAAGTTGAGTATAGGGACAGGAAGTTGAGTATAGGGACAGTGAGTTGAGTATAGGGACAGTGAGTTGAGTATAGGGACAGGGATAGTTGAGTATAGGGACAGGAAGTTGAGTATAGGGACAGGGAGTTGAGTATAGGGACAGGGAGTTGAGTATAGGGACAGGGAGTTGAGTATAGGGACAGTGAGTTGAGTATAGAGACAGGGAGTTGAGTATAGAGACAGGAAGTTGAGTATAGAGACAGGAAGTTGAGTATAGGGACAGTGAGTTGAGTATAGGGACAGGGAGTTGAGTATAGGGACAGTGAGTTGAGTATGGGGACAGGAAGTTGAGTATAGGGACAGGAAGTTGAGTATAGGGACAGTGAGTTGAGTATAGGGACAGTGAGTTGAGTATAGGGACAGGAAGTTGAGTATAGAGACAGGAAGTTGAGTATAGGGACAGTGAGTTGAGTATAGGGACAGGAAGTTGAGTATAGGGACAGTGAGTTGAGTATAGGGACAGTGAGTTGAGTATAGGGACAGGGAGTTGAGTATAGGGACAGGAAGTTGAGTATAGGGACAGGGAGTTGAGTATAGGGACATGAAGTTGAGTATAGGGACAGGAAGTTGAGTATGGGGACAGTGAGTTGAGTATAGGGACAGGAAGTTGAGTATAGGGACAGTGAGTTGAGTATAGGGACAGGGAGTTGAGTATAGGGACAGGAAGTTGAGTATAGGGACAGTGAGTTGAGTATAGGGACAGGAAGTTGAGTATAGGGACAGGAAGTTGAGTACAGGGACAGGGAGTTGAGTATGGGGACAGTGAGTTGAGTATGTTGTAGGCCTATGTTGGAGAAAGGAGTGCCTCAGAGAAGGACTAGCTTACATTTGAGGTTGTTTTAGAAGCTGTTAAGTTTGATATAGGAGAACAGAAGAAAAATTACATTTTGTGTTCGCTGTCAAGTTTCATGTTCATGAACTAATCATTAAATTAAACTCTTAACCAAACTGCCTTGTATTCATGGTGTGCATGACTTGTAATTGAGAATGTACTTTAGCCATTCTTGTATCCGTTAGGGAGTTTCCAAACACTCACACACAAACACTCCCCCTCTCTCTCTCTGTCTCACACACACACACACACACATATACACACACACACACAATTACTTCCTCGTGCATGTTGTATGACTTCAGAGAGATGTCCATTGTCCGTGAGAGTGAGGCAATACTCAGCGTGTAATAGATGTTGTCATAATAAGTATCGGCGGAAACTGCCAGAGGAGGAGCTCAGGTCACGTGACATCATGAGGACACTTATCCAGGTCACATGATGCCATGAGGTCACATATCTATTGGAGCAACTGGTGAGTTCACATTAGTCATATGGACTATTATGGGATGTGGGTGCGTTGGTGGGAAGTTTACCCATTCAGTACACTTGAACTGGGCGTTTAACACAATAGGTCTGTATACCATCAATAGAAATCATTTCAGATCATTTCACATAAGTAGCTAATCAAACACATTTTGGTTAAACATTATTTTATTAAAATTTACACACAGACAGGCCAAATGTGAAACAAAAGCATGTTATTATTGAGTTTAGACATCATATTTTAAAATTGAACAAAGTGCACAATATTTGAAAGATACCAGAACAGGTAACAATCAACTGAAATTAATCTATGCAGCACATTGGATTGTTTACTAAACATTTGCCTTTCTGGTGCAACTTAAAACAACCTCTAGAGGGTAGTGCGAACGGCCCAGTACATCACTGGGGCAAAGCTTCCTGCTATCCGTGCTTCTACACCTGCATTGCTTGCTGTTTGGGGTTTTAGGCTGGATTACTGTACAGCACTTTGAGATATCAGCTGATGTAAGAAGGGCTATATAAATACATTTGATTTGATTTGATCCAGGACCTATATAATAGGCGATGTCAGAGGAAAGCCCATACAATTTTCAGAGACTCCAGTCACCCAAGTTATAGACTTTTCTCTGCTACCGCACGGCAACCGGAACGCCAAGTCTAAGACCAAAAGGCTCCTCAACAGCTTCTACCCCCAAGCCATAAGACTGCTGAACAATCAATAAAATTGCCACCGGACAATTTACATTGACCCCCCCCCCCCTCCGTTTTGTACACTGCTGCTACTCGCTGTTTATTATCTATGCATAGTTACTCCACCCCTACCTACATGTACAACTTACCTCAACTAACCTGTACCCCTGCACACTGATTCGGTACCGGTGCCCCCTGTATAAAGCCTTGTTATTGTTATTGTGTTACTTTTTATTATTACTTTTTATTTTAGTCTACTTGGTAAATCTTTCCTTAACTTTATTTATTGAACTGCACTGTTGGTTAAGGGCTTGTAAGTAAGCATTTCACTGTAATGTATACACTTGTTGTATTTGGCGCATGTGACAAATAAAGTTTGATTTGCTTCCGAAAAAGCAGAAGTACTGTAAGTCAGGGTTTTCTGTCGAGGTGTCACCAGGCTGGTAAGAAGAAAAGCGTTAAGTGAGAGGCTAACCTAAATCAGCAGACGTGTTTAAATGACATTAACCTCTCTTCATCTGACGATAACAAACAACTGGGCAACCACTTATAACAGTCATTAATGAGGGAATCTGGGATTCACACACAACAATGGCTATATGCCAATAATTAAAAATAATTAAAATGTAACAATCACAGATTGCCCCCTTTTTTAGAAGCCTGGTGAAGTTTTTCCACTCGGAGACCCGGAAGAGGCGACGACAATAATGAGTGTGTTTGTAATGTTTGTGTGAATGTTAGGTTTCCTTGCGAAAGAGACCTTGGTCCCTGGACCCACGACTGCCGCTCTTGTATCAAACAGGATATGGCAAAATAACGCTATGTCTCAAATGGCTCCCTATTCCCTATATAGTGCACTACTTTTGACCAGAATCCTACGGGGCCATAAGGTGCCATTTTGGACACATTCTAAGTTAAAGGGAAAGGGAAGTCACAGTGACATCCTGTGGTCAGGGGCTCTACTGACACTGAGTGGTGGTGGAAACATCCGTCTACGGGCGGAAAGTGCTTTCCTTGGTATCAGTTACAGCTTTTCCATGACGCTAAAATAAACCCGATCAAGTTCAGTCCGTGGCTGTCCGCTCCCTGTCTCAGCACAACATCTTGTATGTTGTGAATTAACTGAAAGTAACTGAAAACAACTGGAATTCCATGTGAATTATAAGTATATTTTGGTGGGTTTAAACAGGAAGACCTAGCTTCCTGTCACTGACTATAAGCGTTTTCCAATAAGCATCGACGTCTCAACAACAGGAAAGGAAGGAGTTTAACGATTCCGAGGCAGTTTCGAGCCCCCCCCCGACTTAAAACATCTCTTCAGTTTAAGATGATGCAATGCAAAACAAAGCAATTACAAAAGAACAATTTAACAATGTTGTATACGATCAAGTTTATATTAAATGTTACCAAACTGGTAAAAAAAAATACAAAATTATAACTTTGGGACTAAAAATACTAACATCCAAGAAACAAAATGTAAAAAATGAGCTCCATATACAAACCTATTATTACTTCATATAATATATATTATTAAGGAAACACGACAAAACGACGTGGCACAGGAGAAAACATATATGTCTTAAATTAATGTAACCCGATCACTTTTTCATCGTTTTTGGATTCCAACATAAGTTTTCCTCTGGATGATTCCGGCGTTTTTGTGTCCTGTCCTGCAAAGAAAACACAAATAACATACATATATATATACATACATCTATATATATTTAATATATTAAAGGAGGATAGACAGCACCAAAGCCCTTTGGAGATGGAAGTTGCTCTTGGGTTAAAGGGTTCATTGGTCATCAAAAACAAGGACCAGGGCATAAGGCACTTCATCATATTTCGTTGTATTTCCCCTCTCCGAAGAACCCACAGGCCTCTGCATAGGTCCCCCAGCCTAGACCCTGGTCTAAAGTAGTGCACTATAATAAGGAATAGGGTTCCATAGGGCTCTGGTCTAAAGTAGTGCACTATAATAGGGAATAGGGTTCCATAAGGCTCTGGTCTAAAGTAGTGCACTATAATAGGGAATAGCCTGCCATAACGAGATGCAACATAGACCAGAGTTTAGTACCTTAGAACAGGTTACAGGATCGTGGTTCTCTGAAGGGGTTGGAGCCTGTCGGAACCCCGACAAGCAGAGCATCTTTCGCTGCATTCTGATGGCAGTACTGCTGGAGCTCGGCCGCTGCCTGAGACACCTGGGGGAACAATTAGTGTTTACATGCTTAATAAAGGGCCTGTGAAGTAACAATGATGTTCCTATCGTGTTTTGTATCATATGTGTACAACAGCTGATGAAACTAACACTGTAAAAGTGTGTGGGTGGAAAATACGATCAGTGTTATTTCCTGATAGTTTCTGGTTTAAGATCAATAGGACACCAAATCATAACTTTATTGACTTTTTTTTTTTACCTGCAGTGACCCGTTTAATATCATCCAGCAATAATTCCATATAATTAATGAAACGGCAGACAATTAATTAAATAATTATATAATACCATGGCGAATCACTTTCTATTTAGGAAGTATCAAGGCCAATTTTGGTCGACTCAATTTTAAACGGAATTAGCGACTTTTTTTCGCAGCATCAGTCACATCACAGTCGGACCACACAAGAGCTGTCTGAAACAGATACTGTAGACTACATGGAATGCAATCATCACCCACACGTTTACAATCATCGTTTGAAATGACATGCAATAAATACATCCCCAACATCTATCCTATACAAAAGCTTCTGCCCGTCTTTCTTTTAAGATGTTCTTTCCGTTTACCTTAATCCGTTCCAAACTGGCTTCGAGTTTCAATTGTTCGACAAGTCGACGCATGTTGGACACGTTGGAATTAGACGTCATGTTGATGATTTTCTTTCTTTCTTGTTGTTTTTGTTTGTTGGTCAAATTGTTTGAGGACTATTAGAAATATTGACGGGGGACGGCGCTTTCTGGACTGGTTTAAAAAAAAAGAAGAAAAAAATTCACTTCCCAAACTTTTGAAGCAGGAAGCCACATCCTCAGATGGGGAGGACCAGAGGCGTCATGCAACTCAAAAAATTGAGGGGGCACAAAGCATGAAGATGCAGAGGCACCGTGCTCGTTTTCCTTGATTTAAAAAACAAACATGTATTTATTACTAGACACCTAGCAATTGTAGGAAGTTAGCTAGCAAGCCCAGATAGGTTCCTAATCTCCCATCCTCATAACTAGCTTCCAAAAAGACATTTCAGGCTATAAATCAATTTAGAATAGCTAGCTTGTCTAACATTCTTAGCTGGCATGTCTGCTGGCAAGTTTGGTATACTTTAGAAAAGCAAGCAATAACTAAATGAACTGAATAAGACACACATTCCTTTACATTATGTTTACACTGAACGGAATTTGCAAAAAATGCAACAACAAAAAACGTTTTTAAACTGTATAGCTGATCAACGCACCATCATACCAGGTCATTTAATGCTTAAAAACAAAACAAAATAGGATGAATAAGATATTTGGCCAAAAGAAGTGCCCTTTCTTACTGATCTCTACAGCTTCCGGTCAAAACAAATCCTGTGAAATGACGTCAACACATACTGGAGGAGTTACTGGCTAGCTTAGCTAACAAACTAGCTTCAGTGCTTAGCTTAGCTAACAAACTAGCTTCAGTGGTTAGCTTAGCTAACAAACTAGCTTCAGTGGTTAGCTTAGCTAACAAACTAGCTTCAGTGGTTAGCTTAGCTAACAAACTAGTTTCAGTGGTTAGCTTAGCGAACAAACTAGCTAGGTCGGTTGCGGTGTGCATGACCAGAATGACATGTCGACGAACCACCAAAAGCACACCCCAATTTTTGTTAGAAAATTGAGAAAAGGGTGGAGTTGGACAGTTTTTTTGGTGTGCCCAAATTCGAACTTTAACAGATCAAATCTGAGGGGGCATTTGCCCTTGTGCCCATGCTCCCTATGGCTATGACACCTCTGGGGAGGACCAATGAGGACCAAGTAGAGAGCTGAGCTCCAGACCCAAAAATAAAATCATGCTCTCAGAGGCCCACAGCTGCAGTGTTGGCACTACAGTGTTGGCACATTGGCATCTTTATGTTTTGCATCTGACAGGTACAGTTGAAGTCGGAAGTTTACATACACTTAGGTTTGAGTCATTAAAACTTGTTTTTCAACCACTCCACACATTTCTTGTTAAAAAACTATAGTTTTGGCAAGTCGGTTTGGACATCTACTTTGTGCATGACACAAGTCATTTTTCCAACAATTGTTTAAAGACAGATAATTTACCTTATAATTCACTGTATCACAATTCCAGTGGGTCAGAAGTATTCATACATTAAGTTGACTGTGCCTTTAAACAGCTTGGAAAATTCCAGAAAATGATGTCATGGCTTTAGAAGCTTCTGATAGGCTAAATCAAATCAAATCAAATCAAATGTATTTATATAGCCCTTCTTACATCAGCTGATATCTCAAAGTGCTGTACTGAAACCCAGCCTAGAACCCCAAACAGCAAGCAATGCAGGTGTAGAAGCACATAATTTGAGTCAATTGGAGGTGTACCTGTGGATGTATTTCAAGGCCTACCTTCAAACTCAGTGCCCCTTTGCTTGACATCATGGGAAAAATCAAAAGAAATCAGCCAAGATATCAGAAAACATATTGTACACCTCCACAAGTCTGGTTCATCCTTGGGAGCAATTTCCACATGCCTGAAAGTACCACGTTCATCTGTACAAACAATAGTACGCAAGTATAAACACCATGGGACCACGCAGCCGTCATACTGCTCAGGAGATGAACGTACTTTGGTGCAAAAAGTGCAAATCAATACCAGAACAACAGCAAAGGACCTTGTGAAGATGCTGGAGGAAACAGGTACAAAAGTATCTATATCCACAGTAAAACAAGTCCTATATCGACATAACCTGAAAGGCCGCTCAGCAAGGAAGAAGCCACTGCTCCAAAACCACCATAAAAAAGCCAGACTACGGTTTGCAACTGCACATGGGGACAAAGATCATACTTTTTGGATAAATATCATCTGATCTGATGAAACAAAAATAGAACTGTTTGGCCATAATGACCATCGTTATGTTTGGAGGAAAACGGGGGAGGCTTGCAAGCCGAAGAACACCATCCCAACCGTGAAGCACGGGGGTGGCAGCATCATGTTGTGGGGGTGCTTTGCTGCAGGAGGGACTGGTGCACTTCATAAAATAGATGGCATCATGAGGGAGAAAAATGATGTGGATAAATTGAAGCAACATCTCAAGACATCAGTCAGGAAGTTAAAGCTTGGTCGCAAATGTGTGGGCAGAACTGAAAAAGCGTGTGCGAGCAAGGAGGCCTACAAGTCTGACTCAGTTACACCAGCTCTGTCAAGAGGAATGGGCCAAAATTCACCCAATATCACGCCCTGACTTTAGAGATCCTTATTTATTCTCTATGTCTGGTTAGGTCAGGGTGTGACTCGGGTGGGAAAATCGGTTTTCTATTTCTTTGTTGTTTTGCAGAGTGTGGTTCCCAATCAGAGGCAGCTGTCTATCGTTGTCTCTGATTGGGGATCATATATAAGTTGTGATTTTCCGTTTGGGTTTTGTGGGATCTTGTTTTCTGTTTAGGTGGTTTCCCCTGACAGAACTGTGCGCTTTCGTTTTCTCCGTTTGTCATTTTGTTTGAGTGTTTTTGTGAACATTAAATCATGAACACTTTCCACGCTGCGCTTTGGTCTCATTCCCGACGACGAACGTTATACCCAACTTATTGTGGGAAGCTTGTGGAAGGCGACCCAAAACGTTTGACGCAAGATAAACACTGTAAAGGCAATGCTAACAAATACTAATTGAGTGTATGTAAACTTCTGACCCACTGGGAATGTGATGAAAGAAATAAAAGCTGAAATAAATCATTCTCTCTACTATTATTCTGACATTTCACATTCTTAAAATAAAGTGGTGATCCTAACTGACCAAAGACAGGGAACTTTTACTCAGATTAAATGTCAAGAATTGTGAAAAACTGAGTTTAAATGTATTTGGCTAAGGTGTATGTAAACTTCCCGACTTCAACTGTATATAAAAAAAATATCCACAGACAGTAAAAATATATAATTTTTAATATTTTAGGAGGGTTGGGGGGGGGGGGGGAATATGAATACTTTGTATAATTTTGTGTACCGGTATTTTCAATTGTGAATCAAAACTTCCCAGGTAAGACAAAGACATGTCATTCAGATACATTACGGGGAGGTTTGCCCGACCCAGATGAAAACTGTTCCTTTATTTAACTAGGTAACTCAGTTAAGAACAAATTCTTATTTACCATGACAGGCTTACACCGGCCAAACCCTAACCAGGACGACACTGGGCCAATAGTGCGCCGCCCTATGGGACTCCCGATCACGGCCGGTTGTGATACAGCCCAGGATTGCACCAGCGTCTGTAGTGACGCCCTCTAGCACTGTGATGCAGTGCCTTAGACCGCTGCGCCACTCGGGAGCCCCCAATGGTTCATGGACCAACGGAGACCAGAAGTAGAGCTAATCTGGTATGACAGACCAGAGACAGACGAGCAGCTACAACAGACAACCTTGTGTAAACCTTGGGTTGTGTCCCAAATGACATTTGGAACGTACAGTCGGCTTCGTAATAAGAGCAGTTCCTTCAAGGCAGGTTTCTGATACACCTTTCTGATACAGGCAGAAAGCTGAAAGACCATTTTATGAAAGGCAGCACTTATACCAGCAGTGCTGCAAAAAGATTCCATATTCCTTAAAAGCTATTATAATACCGTACACCTTTAAAATGTCCCCAATCCAAGAGGACGAGGTTGAACAAGAGGGTTATCTCTTGCCAAACTCTGTCCAAAATAAGCCCAATGCGTTTCTATGGGCTTAACCAGACCAAAGATTATTGCCTGCCGGGACAACGACTCCTGTTGTTAGGGCGGAGACATGAGCATCTCATCATTATATAAAGATCTCTGCCCCGATAGAATATCTCTCAAAATAATGTTTCCATTCCATACAAACAGGCATTACTGTTAATCGTCTGTATAAACATCATCAGTAGATTTATTCACAAAATACACAGGTATACAAACACAATGTGACTGTATAACAGGCACAAGTCGGGTGTGATTATTGATAGGCATGTTGTCAATCGTCAATAAAAGTGAGTCGCCCAGGTCCTTCATTCTTCATCCACCGTCGGTACCTCTTCCACCTGGGATCCAGGGCCATCTTCGTCTTCATCTCTTCCTCCTGCTCCTCCTTGTACACCTGTACAACAACAGAAAACAATATAAATATACAAACATTCAGAAATCATTTGGGGTTTTAAATCTGTAACCTTTAGTGTCAGTCTGTTTCTGCCCCTCTTGCCAAACATGGAGTTGGCAAAACATCTATATGTTGTAATCACATCGTAATACATGGAGCAAAGCTTCACACTATTACTACTGCTACTACAACTATACATGGAGCAAAGCTTCACACTATTACTATTACTACTGCTACTACAACTATACATGGAGCAAAGCTTCACACTATTACTACTGCTACTACAACTATACATGGAGCAAAGCTTCACACTATTACTACTGCTACTACAACTATACATGGAGCAAAGCTTCACACTATTACTATTACTACTGCTACTACAACTATACATGGAGCAAAGCTTCACACTATTACTACTGCTACTACAACTATACATGGAGCAAAGCTTCACACTATTACTACTGCTACTACAACTATACATGGTGCAAAGCTTCACACTATTACTACTGCTACTACAACTATACATGGAGCAAAGCTTCACACTATTACTACTGCTACTACAACTATACATGGAGCAAAGCTTCACACTATTACTACTGCTACTACAACTATACATGGAGCAAAGCTTCACACTATTACTATTACTACTGCTACTACAACTATACATGGAGCAAAGCTTCACACTATTACTATTACTACTGCTACTACAACTATACATGGAGCAAAGCTTCACACTATTACTACTGCTACTACAACTATACATGGAGCAAAGCTTCACACTATTACTACTGCTACTACAACTATACATGGTGCAAAGCTTCACACTATTACTACTGCTACTACAACTATACATGGAGCAAAGCTTCACACTATTACTACTGCTACTACAACTATACATGGAGCAAAGCTTCACACTATTACTACTGCTACTACAACTATACATGGTGCAAAGCTTCACACTATTACTATTACTACTGCTACTACAACTATACATGGAGCAAAGCTTCACACTATTACTACTGCTACTACAACTATACATGGTGCAAAGCTTCACACTATTACTACTGCTACTACAACTATACATGGAGCAAAGCTTCACACTATTACTACTGCTACTACAACTATACATGGAGCAAAGCTTCACACTATTACTACTGCTACTACAACTATACATGGAGCAAAGCTTCACACTATTACTATTACTACTACAACTATACATGGAGCAAAGCTTCACACTATTACTATTACTACTGCTACTACAACTATACATGGAGCAAAGCTTCACACTATTACTACTGCTACTACAACTATACATGGTGCAAAGCTTCACACTATTACTACTGCTACTACAACTATACATGGAGCAAAGCTTCACATTATTACTACTGCTACTACAACTATACATGGAGCAAAGCTTCACACTATTACTACTGCTACTACAACTATACATGGAGCAAAGCTTCACACTATTACTACTGCTACTACAACTATACATGGAGCAAAGCTTCACATTATTACTACTGCTACTACAACTATACATGGTGCAAAGCTTCACACTATTACTACTGCTACTACAACTATACATGGCGCAAAGCTTCACACTATTACTATTACTACTGCTACTACAACTATACATGGAGCAAAGCTTCACACTATTACTACTGCTACTACAACTATACATGGTGCAAAGCTTCACACTATTACTACTGCTACTACAACTATACATGGAGCAAAGCTTCACACTATTACTACTGCTACTACAACTATACATGGTGCAAAGCTTCACACTATTACTACTGCTACTACAACTATACATGGTGCAAAGCTTCACACTATTACTATTACTACTACAACTATACATGGAGCAAAGCTTCACACTATTACTACTGCTACTACAACTATACATGGTGCAAAGCTTCACACTATTACTATTACTACTGCTACTACAACTATACATGGTGCAAAGCTTCACACTATTACTATTACTACTGCTACTACAACTATACATGGTGCAAAGCTTCACACTATTACTACTGCTACTACAACTATACATGGTGCAAAGCTTCACACTATTACTACTGCTACTGCTACTACAACTATACATGGTGCAAAGCTTCACACTATTACTATTGCTACTACAACTATACATGGTGCAAAGCTTCACACTATTAATATTACTACTACAACTATACATGGTGCAAAGCTTCACACTATTACTACTGCTACTGCTACTACAACTATACATGGTGCAAAGCTTCACACTATTACTATTACTACTACAACTATACATGGCGCAAAGCTTCACACTATTACTACTGCTACTACAACTATACATGG
This sequence comes from Salvelinus fontinalis, assembly GCF_029448725.1. NCBI lineage: Eukaryota > Metazoa > Chordata > Actinopteri > Salmoniformes > Salmonidae > Salvelinus > Salvelinus fontinalis. The sequence continues at coordinate 3,686,602 of NC_074666.1, read as the reverse complement.
TGCAAAGCTTCACACTATTACTACTGCTACTACAACTATACATGGTGCAAAGCTTCACACTATTACTACTGCTACTACAACTATACATGGTGCAAAGCTTCACACTATTACTATTACTACTACAACTATACATGGTGCAAAGCTTCACACTATTACTATTACTACTACAACTATACATGGCGCAAAGCTTCACACTATTACTACTGCTACTACAACTATACATGGCGCAAAGCTTCACACTATTACTATTACTACTGCTACTACAACTATACATGGCGCAAAGCTTCACACTATTACTACTGCTACTACAACTATACATGGTGCAAAGCTTCACACTATTACTACTGCTACTGCTACTACAACTATACATGGTGCAAAGCTTCACACTATTACTACTGCTACTGCTACTACAACTATACATGGTGCAAAGCTTCACACTATTACTATTACTACTGCTACTACAACTATACATGGTGCAAAGCTTCACACTATTACTACTGCTACTACAACTATACATGGTGCAAAGCTTCACACTATTACTACTGCTACTGCTACTACAACTATACATGGTGCAAAGCTTCACACTATTACTAATGCTACTACAACTATACATGGCGCAAAGCTTCACACTATTACTACTGCTACTACAACTATACATGGTGCAAAGCTTCACACTATTACTACTGCTACTACAACTATACATGGTGCAAAGCTTCACACTATTACTACTGCTACTACAACTATACATGGCGCAAAGCTTCACACTATTACTACTGCTACTGCTACTACAACTATACATGGTGCAAAGCTTCACACTATTACTACTGCTACTGCTACTACAACTATACATGGTGCAAAGCTTCACACTATTACTACTGCTACTGCTACTACAACTATACATGGTGCAAAGCTTCACACTATTACTACTGCTACTACAACTATACATGGTGCAAAGCTTCACACTATTACTACTGCTACTACAACTATACATGGTGCAAAGCTTCACACTATTACTACTGCTACTACAACTATACATGGCGCAAAGCTTCACACTATTACTACTGCTACTGCTACTACAACTATACATGGTGCAAAGCTTCACACTATTACTATTACTACTGCTACTACAACTATACATGGCGCAAAGCTTCACACTATTACTATTACTACTGCTACTACAACTATACATGGTGCAAAGCTTCACACTATTACTACTGCTACTACAACTATACATGGTGCAAAGCTTCACACTATTACTACTGCTACTGCTACTACAACTATACATGGTGCAAAGCTTCACACTATTACTACTGCTACTACAACTATACATGGTGCAAAGCTTCACACTATTACTACTGCTACTACAACTATACATGGTGCAAAGCTTCACACTATTACTATTACTACTGCTACTACAACTATACATGGCGCAAAGCTTCACACTATTACTACTGCTACTGCTACTACAACTATACATGGCGCAAAGCTTCACACTATTACTACTGCTACTGCTACTACAACTATACATGGTGCAAAGCTTCACACTATTACTATTACTACTGCTACTACAACTATACATGGCGCAAAGCTTCACACTATTACTATTACTACTGCTACTACAACTATACATGGCGCAAAGCTTCACACTATTACTATTACTACTGCTACTACAACTATACATGGCGCAAAGCTTCACACTATTACTATTACTACTGCTACTACAACTATACATGGCGCAAACCTTCACACTATTACTACTGCTACTACAACTATACATGGAGCAAAGCTTCACACTATTACTACTGCTACTACAACTATACATGGAGCAAAGCTTCACACTATTACTACTGCTACTACAACTATACATGGTGCAAAGCTTCACACTATTACTACTGCTACTACAACTATACATGGAGCAAAGCTTCACATTATTACTACTGCTACTACAACTATACATGGAGCAAAGCTTCACACTATTACTACTGCTACTACAACTATACATGGAGCAAAGCTTCACACTATTACTACTGCTACTACAACTATACATGGAGCAAAGCTTCACATTATTACTACTGCTACTACAACTATACATGGTGCAAAGCTTCACACTATTACTACTGCTACTACAACTATACATGGCGCAAAGCTTCACACTATTACTATTACTACTGCTACTACAACTATACATGGAGCAAAGCTTCACACTATTACTACTGCTACTACAACTATACATGGTGCAAAGCTTCACACTATTACTACTGCTACTACAACTATACATGGAGCAAAGCTTCACACTATTACTATTACTACTGCTACTACAACTATACATGGTGCAAAGCTTCACACTATTACTACTGCTACTGCTACTACAACTATACATGGTGCAAAGCTTCACACTATTACTACTGCTACTACAACTATACATGGCGCAAAGCTTCACACTATTACTACTGCTACTACAACTATACATGGTGCAAAGCTTCACACTATTACTACTGCTACTACAACTATACATGGTGCAAAGCTTCACACTATTAATATTACTACTACAACTATACATGGTGCAAAGCTTCACACTATTACTACTGCTACTGCTACTACAACTATACATGGTGCAAAGCTTCACACTATTACTATTACTACTACAACTATACATGGCGCAAAGCTTCACACTATTACTACTGCTACTAAAACTATACATGGTGCAAAGCTTCACACTATTACTACTGCTACTGCTACTACAACTATACATGGTGCAAAGCTTCACACTATTACTACTGCTACTGCTACTACAACTATACATGGTGCAAAGCTTCACACTATTACTACTGCTACTGCTACTACAACTATACATGGTGCAAAGCTTCACACTATTACTATTACTACTACAACTATACATGGTGCAAAGCTTCACACTATTACTATTACTACTACAACTATACATGGCGCAAAGCTTCACACTATTACTACTGCTACTACAACTATACATGGCGCAAAGCTTCACACTATTACTATTACTACTGCTACTACAACTATACATGGCGCAAAGCTTCACACTATTACTACTGCTACTACAACTATACATGGTGCAAAGCTTCACACTATTACTACTGCTACTACAACTATACATGGCGCAAAGCTTCACATTATTACTACTGCTACTACAACTATACATGGCGCAAAGCTTCACACTATTACTACTGCTACTGCTACTACAACTATACATGGTGCAAAGCTTCACACTATTACTACTGCTACTGCTACTACAACTATACATGGTGCAAAGCTTCACACTATTACTACTGCTACTGCTACTACAACTATACATGGTGCAAAGCTTCACACTATTACTACTGCTACTGCTACTACAACTATACATGGTGCAAAGCTTCACACTATTACTACTGCTACTACAACTATACATGGCGCAAAGCTTCACACTATTACTACTGCTACTACAACTATACATGGCGCAAAGCTTCACACTATTACTACTGCTACTACAACTATACATGGTGCAAAGCTTCACACTATTACTACTGCTACTACAACTATACATGGCGCAAAGCTTCACACTATTACTACTGCTACTGCTACTACAACTATACATGGTGCAAAGCTTCACACTATTACTATTACTACTGCTACTACAACTATACATGGTGCAAAGCTTCACACTATTACTACTGCTACTGCTACTACAACTATACATGGTGCAAAGCTTCACACTATTACTATTACTACTGCTACTACAACTATACATGGCGCAAAGCTTCACACTATTACTACTGCTACTGCTACTACAACTATACATGGTGCAAAGCTTCACACTATTACTACTGCTACTACAACTATACATGGTGCAAAGCTTCACACTATTACTATTACTACTGCTACTACAACTATACATGGCGCAAAGCTTCACACTATTACTATTACTACTGCTCCTACAACTATACATGGCGCAAACCTTCACACTATTACTACTGCTACTGCTACTACAACTATACATGGTGCAAAGCTTCACACTATTACTATTACTACTGCTACTACAACTATACATGGTGCAAAGCTTCACACTATTACTACTGCTACTACAACTATACATGGTGCAAAGCTTCACACTATTACTACTGCTACTACAACTATACATGGTGCAAAGCTTCACACTATTACTACTGCTACTACAACTATACATGGCGCAAAGCTTCACACTATTACTACTGCTACTACAACTATACATGGTGCAAAGCTTCACACTATTACTATTACTACTGCTACTACAACTATACATGGTGCAAAGCTTCACACTATTACTATTACTACTGCTACTACAACTATACATGGCGCAAAGCTTCACACTATTACTACTGCTACTACAACTATACATGGTGCAAAGCTTCACACTATTACTACTGCTACTACAACTATACATGGTGCAAAGCTTCACACTATTACTACTGCTACTACAACTATACATGGCGCAAAGCTTCACACTATTACTATTACTACTGCTACTACAACTATACATGGTGCAAAGCTTCACACTATTACTATTACTACTGCTACTACAACTATACATGGTGCAAAGCTTCACACTATTACTACTGCTACTACAACTATACATGGTGCAAAGCTTCACACTATTACTATTACTACTTCTACTACAACTATACATGGCGCAAAGCTTCACACTATTACTACTGCTACTACAACTATACATGGCGCAAAGCTTCACACTATTACTATTACTACTGCTACTACAACTATACATGGCGCAAAGCTTCACACTATTACTACTGCTACTACAACTATACATGGCGCAAAGCTTCACACTATTACTATTACTACTGCTACTACAACTATACATGGCGCAAAGCTTCACACTATTACTACTGCTACTACAACTATACATGGCGCAAAGCTTCACACTATTACTATTACTACTGCTACTACAACTATACATGGCGCAAAGCTTCACACTATTACTACTGCTACTGCTACTACAACTATACATGGCGCAAAGCTTCACACTATTACTATTACTACTACAACTATACATGGCGCAAAGCTTCACACTATTACTATTACTACTACAACTATACATGGCGCAAAGCTTCACACTATTACTATTACTACTGCTACTACAACTATACATGGCGCAAAGCTTCACACTATTACTACTGCTACTACAACTATACATGGTGCAAAGCTTCACACTATTACTACTGCTACTGCTACTACAACTATACATGGCGCAAAGCTTCACACTATTACTACTGCTACTACAACTATACATGGTGCAAAGCTTCACACTATTACTACTGCTACTGCTACTACAACTATACATGGCGCAAAGCTTCACACTATTACTATTACTACTGCTACTACAACTATACATGGTGCAAAGCTTCACACTATTACTACTGCTACTACAACTATACATGGTGCAAAGCTTCACACTATTACTACTGCTACTACAACTATACATGGCGCAAAGCTTCACACTATTACTATTACTACTGCTACTACAACTATACATGGCGCAAAGCTTCACACTATTACTACTACAACTATACATGGTGCAAAGCTTCACACTATTACTACTGCTACTGCTACTACAACTATACATGGCGCAAAGCTTCACACTATTACTACTGCTACTACAACTATACATGGTGCAAAGCTTCACACTATTACTACTGCTACTGCTACTACAACTATACATGGCGCAAAGCTTCACACTATTACTATTACTACTGCTACTACAACTATACATGGTGCAAAGCTTCACACTATTACTACTGCTACTACAACTATACATGGAGCAAAGCTTCACACTATTACTACTGCTACTACAACTATACATGGAGCAAAGCTTCACACTATTACTACTGCTACTACAACTATACATGGTGCAAAGCTTCACACTATTACTACTGCTACTACAACTATACATGGTGCAAAGCTTCACACTATTACTACTGCTACTACAACTATACATGGCGCAAAGCTTCACACTATTACTATTACTACTGCTACTACAACTATACATGGCGCAAAGCTTCACACTATTACTACTGCTACTACAACTATACATGGTGCAAAGCTTCACACTATTACTATTACTACTGCTACTACAACTATACATGGTGCAAAGCTTCACACTATTACTACTGCTACTACAACTATACATGGTGCAAAGCTTCACACTATTACTATTACTACTTCTACTACAACTATACATGGCGCAAAGCTTCACACTATTACTACTGCTACTACAACTATACATGGCGCAAAGCTTCACACTATTACTATTACTACTGCTACTACAACTATACATGGCGCAAAGCTTCACACTATTACTACTGCTACTACAACTATACATGGCGCAAAGCTTCACACTATTACTATTACTACTGCTACTACAACTATACATGGCGCAAAGCTTCACACTATTACTACTGCTACTACAACTATACATGGCGCAAAGCTTCACACTATTACTATTACTACTGCTACTACAACTATACATGGCGCAAAGCTTCACACTATTACTACTGCTACTGCTACTACAACTATACATGGCGCAAAGCTTCACACTATTACTATTACTACTACAACTATACATGGCGCAAAGCTTCACACTATTACTATTACTACTACAACTATACATGGCGCAAAGCTTCACACTATTACTATTACTACTGCTACTACAACTATACATGGCGCAAAGCTTCACACTATTACTACTGCTACTACAACTATACATGGTGCAAAGCTTCACACTATTACTACTGCTACTGCTACTACAACTATACATGGCGCAAAGCTTCACACTATTACTACTGCTACTACAACTATACATGGTGCAAAGCTTCACACTATTACTACTGCTACTGCTACTACAACTATACATGGCGCAAAGCTTCACACTATTACTATTACTACTGCTACTACAACTATACATGGTGCAAAGCTTCACACTATTACTACTGCTACTACAACTATACATGGTGCAAAGCTTCACACTATTACTACTGCTACTACAACTATACATGGCGCAAAGCTTCACACTATTACTATTACTACTGCTACTACAACTATACATGGCGCAAAGCTTCACACTATTACTACTACAACTATACATGGTGCAAAGCTTCACACTATTACTATTACTACTGCTACTACAACTATACATGGTGCAAAGCTTCACACTATTACTACTGCTACTACAACTATACATGGAGCAAAGCTTCACACTATTACTACTGCTACTACAACTATACATGGAGCAAAGCTTCACACTATTACTACTGCTACTACAACTATACATGGTGCAAAGCTTCACACTATTACTACTGCTACTACAACTATACATGGTGCAAAGCTTCACACTATTACTACTGCTACTACAACTATACATGGCGCAAAGCTTCACACTATTACTATTACTACTGCTACTACAACTATACATGGCGCAAAGCTTCACACTATTACTACTGCTACTACAACTATACATGGTGCAAAGCTTCACACTATTACTACTGCTACTGCTACTACAACTATACATGGCGCAAAGCTTCACACTATTACTACTGCTACTACAACTATACATGGTGCAAAGCTTCACACTATTACTACTGCTACTGCTACTACAACTATACATGGCGCAAAGCTTCACACTATTACTATTACTACTGCTACTACAACTATACATGGTGCAAAGCTTCACACTATTACTACTGCTACTACAACTATACATGGTGCAAAGCTTCACACTATTACTACTGCTACTACAACTATACATGGTGCAAAGCTTCACACTATTACTATTACTACTGCTACTACAACTATACATGGTGCAAAGCTTCACACTATTACTATTACTACTGCTACTACAACTATACATGGCGCAAAGCTTCACACTATTACTACTGCTACTACAACTATACATGGCGCAAAGCTTCACACTATTACTATTGCTACTACAACTATACATGGCGCAAAGCTTCACACTATTACTACTGCTACTACAACTATACATGGCGCAAAGCTTCACACTATTACTATTACTACTGCTACTACAACTATACATGGCGCAAAGCTTCACACTATTACTATTACTACTACAACTATACATGGTGCAAAGCTTCACACTATTACTATTACTACTACAACTATACATGGCGCAAAGCTTCACACTATTACTATTACTACTACAACTATACATGGCGCAAAGCTTCACACTATTACTACTGCTACTACAACTATACATGGCGCAAAGCTTCACACTATTACTATTACTACTACAACTATACATGGCGCAAAGCTTCACACTATTACTACTGCTACTACAACTATACATGGCGCAAAGCTTCACACTATTACTATTACTACTGCTACTACAACTATACATGGCGCAAAGCTTCACACTATTACTACTGCTACTACAACTATACATGGTGCAAAGCTTCACACTATTACTACTGCTACTGCTACTACAACTATACATGGCGCAAAGCTTCACACTATTACTACTGCTACTACAACTATACATGGTGCAAAGCTTCACACTATTACTACTGCTACTGCTACTACAACTATACATGGCGCAAAGTTTCACACTATTACTATTACTACTGCTACTACAACTATACATGGTGCAAAGCTTCACACTATTACTACTGCTACTACAACTATACATGGTGCAAAGCTTCACACTATTACTACTGCTACTACAACTATACATGGCGCAAAGCTTCACACTATTACTATTACTACTGCTACTACAACTATACATGGCGCAAAGCTTCACACTATTACTACTGCTACCAATTTGTAAGTCGCTCTGGATAAGAGCGTCTGCTAAATGACTTAAATGTAATGTAATGTAAATGTAAATGCTACTACAACTATACATGGTGCAAAGCTTCACACTATTACTACTGCTACTGCTACTACAACTATACATGGCGCAAAGCTTCACACTATTACTACTGCTACTACAACTATACATGGTGCAAAGCTTCACACTATTACTACTGCTACTGCTACTACAACTATACATGGCGCAAAGCTTCACACTATTACTATTACTACTGCTACTACAACTATACATGGTGCAAAGCTTCACACTATTACTACTGCTACTACAACTATACATGGAGCAAAGCTTCACACTATTACTACTGCTACTACAACTATACATGGAGCAAAGCTTCACACTATTACTACTGCTACTACAACTATACATGGTGCAAAGCTTCACACTATTACTACTGCTACTACAACTATACATGGCGCAAAGCTTCACACTATTACTATTACTACTGCTACTACAACTATACATGGCGCAAAGCTTCACACTATTACTACTGCTACTACAACTATACATGGTGCAAAGCTTCACACTATTACTACTGCTACTGCTACTACAACTATACATGGCGCAAAGCTTCACACTATTACTACTGCTACTACAACTATACATGGTGCAAAGCTTCACACTATTACTACTGCTACTGCTACTACAACTATACATGGCGCAAAGCTTCACACTATTACTACTGCTACTGCTACTACAACTATACATGGCGCAAAGCTTCACACTATTACTACTGCTACTACAACTATACATGGTGCAAAGCTTCACACTATTACTACTGCTACTACAACTATACATGGCGCAAAGCTTCACACTATTACTATTACTACTGCTACTACAACTATACATGGTGCAAAGCTTCACACTATTACTACTGCTACTACAACTATACATGGTGCAAAGCTTCACACTATTACTACTGCTACTACAACTATACATGGTGCAAAGCTTCACACTATTACTATTACTACTGCTACTACAACTATACATGGTGCAAAGCTTCACACTATTACTATTACTACTGCTACTACAACTATACATGGCGCAAAGCTTCACACTATTACTACTGCTACTACAACTATACATGGCGCAAAGCTTCACACTATTACTATTGCTACTACAACTATACATGGCGCAAAGCTTCACACTATTACTACTGCTACTACAACTATACATGGCGCAAAGCTTCACACTATTACTATTACTACTGCTACTACAACTATACATGGCGCAAAGCTTCACACTATTACTATTACTACTACAACTATACATGGTGCAAAGCTTCACACTATTACTATTACTACTACAACTATACATGGCGCAAAGCTTCACACTATTACTATTACTACTACAACTATACATGGCGCAAAGCTTCACACTATTACTACTGCTACTACAACTATACATGGCGCAAAGCTTCACACTATTACTATTACTACTACAACTATACATGGCGCAAAGCTTCACACTATTACTACTGCTACTACAACTATACATGGCGCAAAGCTTCACACTATTACTATTACTACTGCTACTACAACTATACATGGCGCAAAGCTTCACACTATTACTACTGCTACTACAACTATACATGGTGCAAAGCTTCACACTATTACTACTGCTACTGCTACTACAACTATACATGGCGCAAAGCTTCACACTATTACTACTGCTACTACAACTATACATGGTGCAAAGCTTCACACTATTACTACTGCTACTGCTACTACAACTATACATGGCGCAAAGCTTCACACTATTACAATTACTACTGCTACTACAACTATACATGGTGCAAAGCTTCACACTATTACTACTGCTACTACAACTATACATGGTGCAAAGCTTCACACTATTACTACTGCTACTACAACTATACATGGCGCAAAGCTTCACACTATTACTATTACTACTGCTACTACAACTATACATGGCGCAAAGCTTCACACTATTACTACTGCTACCAATTTGTAAGTCGCTCTGGATAAGAGCGTCTGCTAAATGACTTAAATGTAATGTAATGTAAATGTAAATGCTACTACAACTATACATGGTGCAAAGCTTCACACTATTACTACTGCTACTGCTACTACAACTATACATGGCGCAAAGCTTCACACTATTACTACTGCTACTACAACTATACATGGTGCAAAGCTTCACACTATTACTACTGCTACTGCTACTACAACTATACATGGCGCAAAGCTTCACACTATTACTATTACTACTGCTACTACAACTATACATGGTGCAAAGCTTCACACTATTACTACTGCTACTACAACTATACATGGAGCAAAGCTTCACACTATTACTACTGCTACTACAACTATACATGGAGCAAAGCTTCACACTATTACTACTGCTACTACAACTATACATGGTGCAAAGCTTCACACTATTACTACTGCTACTACAACTATACATGGCGCAAAGCTTCACACTATTACTATTACTACTGCTACTACAACTATACATGGCGCAAAGCTTCACACTATTACTACTGCTACTACAACTATACATGGTGCAAAGCTTCACACTATTACTACTGCTACTGCTACTACAACTATACATGGCGCAAAGCTTCACACTATTACTACTGCTACTACAACTATACATGGTGCAAAGCTTCACACTATTACTACTGCTACTGCTACTACAACTATACATGGCGCAAAGCTTCACACTATTACTACTGCTACTGCTACTACAACTATACATGGCGCAAAGCTTCACACTATTACTACTGCTACTACAACTATACATGGTGCAAAGCTTCACACTATTACTACTGCTACTACAACTATACATGGCGCAAAGCTTCACACTATTACTATTACTACTGCTACTACAACTATACATGGTGCAAAGCTTCACACTATTACTACTGCTACTACAACTATACATGGTGCAAAGCTTCACACTATTACTACTGCTACTACAACTATACATGGTGCAAAGCTTCACACTATTACTATTACTACTGCTACTACAACTATACATGGTGCAAAGCTTCACACTATTACTATTACTACTGCTACTACAACTATACATGGCGCAAAGCTTCACACTATTACTACTGCTACTACAACTATACATGGCGCAAAGCTTCACACTATTACTATTGCTACTACAACTATACATGGCGCAAAGCTTCACACTATTACTACTGCTACTACAACTATACATGGCGCAAAGCTTCACACTATTACTATTACTACTGCTACTACAACTATACATGGCGCAAAGCTTCACACTATTACTATTACTACTACAACTATACATGGTGCAAAGCTTCACACTATTACTATTACTACTACAACTATACATGGCGCAAAGCTTCACACTATTACTATTACTACTACAACTATACATGGCGCAAAGATTCACACTATTACTACTGCTACTACAACTATACATGGCGCAAAGCTTCACACTATTACTATTACTACTACAACTATACATGGCGCAAAGCTTCACACTATTACTACTGCTACTACAACTATACATGGCGCAAAGCTTCACACTATTACTATTACTACTGCTACTACAACTATACATGGCGCAAAGCTTCACACTATTACTACTGCTACTACAACTATACATGGCGCAAAGCTTCACACTATTACTATTACTACTGCTACTACAACTATACATGGCGCAAAGCTTCACACTATTACTATTACTACTGCTACTACAACTATACATGGCGCAAAGCTTCACACTATTACTATTACTACTGCTACTACAACTATACATGGTGCAAAGCTTCACACTATTACTATTACTACTGCTACTACAACTATACATGGTGCAAAGCTTCACACTATTACTACTGCTACTACAACTATACATGGCGCAAAGCTTCACACTATTACTACTGCTACTACAACTATACATGGCGCAAAGCTTCACACTATTACTACTGCTACTACAACTATACATGGCGCAAAGCTTCACACTATTACTACTGCTACTACAACTATACATGGTGCAAAGCTTCACACTATTACTATTACTACTGCTACTACAACTATACATGGTGCAAAGCTTCACACTATTACTACTGCTACTGCTACTACAACTATACATGGCGCAAAGCTTCACACTATTACTATTACTACTGCTACTACAACTATACATGGCGCAAAGCTTCACACTATTACTATTACTACTGCTACTACAACTATACATGGCGCAAAGCTTCACACTATTACTATTACTACTGCTACTACAACTATACATGGTGCAAAGCTTCACACTATTACTATTACTACTGCTACTACAACTATACATGGTGCAAAGCTTCACACTATTACTATTACTACTGCTACTACAACTATACATGGTGCAAAGCTTCACACTATTACTACTGCTACTACAACTATACATGGCGCAAAGCTTCACACTATTACTACTGCTACTACAACTATACATGGAGCAAAGCTTCACACTATTACTACTGCTACTACAACTATACATGGCGCAAAGCTTCACACTATTACTACTGCTACTACAACTATACATGGCGCAAAGCTTCACACTATTACTACTGCTACTACAACTATACATGGTGCAAAGCTTCACACTTTTACTATTACTACTGCTACTACAACTATACATGGTGCAAAGCTTCACACTATTACTACTGCTACTGCTACTACAACTATACATGGCGCAAAGCTTCACACTATATCTATTACTACTGCTACTACAACTATACATGGTGCAAAGCTTCACACTGCTACTACAACTATACTGCTACAATTATACTACAACTATACTGCTACAATTATACTATTACAATTACACTACAAATATCCTACTACTACAGCTATACTGCTACAACTATATTACTACTGTTACTAACTACTACAACTATAACTATACAACTACTACCGCTACAACGTTACTACTACAACTATACTACTACAACAACTTCTCCACCCCCCCACCACCACTACAATATAACAACTTCTCCACCCCCCCCACCACTACTACAATATAACAACTTCTCCACCCCCCCACCACTACTACTACAATATAACAACTTCTCCCCCCCCCACCACCACTAAAATATAACAACTTCTCCACCCCCCCCCCACCACTACTACAATATAACAACTTCTCCACCCCCCCCCCACCACTACTACAATATAACAACTTCTCCACCCCCCACCACCACTACTACAATATAACAACTTCTCCACCCCCCCCCACTACTACTACAATATAACAACTTCTCCACCCCCCACCACTACTACTAAAATATAACAACTTCTCCACCCCCCCCCCACTACTACTACAATATAACAACTTCTCCACCCCCCCCCACCACTACAATATAACAACTTCTCCACCCCCCCACCACCACTACTACAATATAACAACTTCTCCCCCCCCCACCACCACTACTACTACAATATAACAACTTCTCCACCCCCCACCACTACTACTACAATATAACAACTTCTCCCCCCCCCACCACTACAATATAACAACTTCTCCACCCCCCCCCACTACTACTACTACAATACAACAACTTCTCCACCCCCCACCACCACTACTACTACAATATAACAACTTCTCCCCCCCCCCCACCACTACTACTACAATATAACAACTTCTCCCCCCCCCACCACTACAATATAACAACTTCTCCACCCCCCCCCACTACTACTACTACAATACAACAACTTCTCCACCCCCCACCACTACTACTACAATATAACAACTTCTCCCCCCCCCACCACTACAATATAACAACTTCTCCACCCCCCCCCACTACTACTACTACAATACAACAACTTCTCCCCCCCCCCCACCACTACTACTACAATACAACAACTTCTCCACCCCCCACCCCAATACAACTTCTTCCACCCACTACTACAACAACTTCTCCACCCCCCCACCACCACTACAATATAACAACTTCTCCACCCCCCCACCACTACTACTACAATATAACAACTTCTCCCCCCCCCCCCCACTAAAATATAACAACTTCTCCACCCCCCCCACTACTACAATATAACAACTTCTCCACCCCCCCACTACTACTACAATATAACAACTTCTCCACCCCCCCCACCACTACTACAATATAACAACTTCTCCACCCCCCCACCACTACTACAACAACTTCTCCACCCCCCCCCCCACTACTACTACAATATAACAACTTCTCCACCCCCCCCCACTACCACTACAATATAACAACTTCTCCACCCCCCCACCACTACTACAATATAACAACTTCTCCACCCCCCCCCCCACCACTACTACTACAATATAACAACTTCTCCACCCCCCCCCACTACTACTACAATATAACAACTTCTCCACCCCCCCACTACTACAATATAACAACTTCTCCACCCCCCACTACCACTACTACAATATAACAACTTCTCCACCCCCCCCCCCACCACTACTACAATATAACAACTTCTCCACCCCCCCACCACCACTACAATATAACAACTTCTCCCCCCCCCCCCCACTACTACAATATAACAACTTCTCCACCCCCCCCACTACTACTACAATATAACAACTTCTCCACCCCCCCCACCACTACTACAATATAACAACTTCTCCACCCCCCCCCCCCACCACTACTACAATATAACAACTTCTCCACCCCCCCCCCACTACTACTACAATATAACAACTTCTCCACCCCCCCCCACCACCACTACAATATAACAACTTCTCCACCCCCCCCACTACTACTACAATATAACAACTTCTCCACCCCCCCCCACTACTACTACAATATAACAACTTCTCCACCCCCCCCCCCACCACTACTACTACAATATAACAACTTCTCCACCCCCCCCCACTACTACTACAATATAACAACTTCTCCACCCCCCCCCCCCACTACTACTACAATATAACAACTTCTCCACCCCCCCACCACTACAATATAACAACTTCCCCCCCCCCCCCCCACTACTACAATATAACAACTTCTCCACCCCCCCCACTACTACTACAATATAACAACTTCTCCACCCCCCCCACCACTACTACAATATAACAACTTCTCCACCCCCCCCCCCACCACTACTACAATATAACAACTTCTCCACCCCCCCCCCACTACTACTACAATATAACAACTTCTCCACCCCTCCCCACCACCACTACAATATAACAACTTCTCCACCCCCCCCCACTACTACTACAATATAACAACTTCTCCACCCCCCCCCACTACTACTACAATATAACAACTTCTCCACCCCCCCCACCACTACTACAATATAACAACTTCTCCACCCCCCCACCACTACTACAATATAACAACTTCTCCACCCCCCCCACCACTACTACAATATAACAACTTCTCCACCCCCCCCACCACTACTACTACAATATAACAACTTCTCCACCCCCCCCCCCCACTACTACAATATAACAACTTCTCCACACCCCCACCACTACTACTACAATATAACAACTTCTCCACCCCCCCCCACCACTACAATATAACAACTTCTCCATCCCCCCCACTACTACTACAATATAACAACTTCTCCACCCCCCCCACCACTACTACAATATAACAACTTCTCCACCCCCCCCCCCACTACTACTACAATATAACAACTTCTCCACCCCCCCACTACTACTACAATATAACAACTTCTCCACCCCCCCCACCACTACTACTACAATATAACAACTTCTCCACCCCCCCCCCCCCACTACTACAATATAACAACTTCTCCACCCCCCCACTACTACTACAATATAACAACTTCTCCACCCCCCCCACCACTACTACTACAATATAACAACTTCTCCACCCCCCCCACCACTACTACTACAATATAACAACTTCTCCACCCCCCCACCACTACTACTACAATATAACAACTTCTCCACCCCCCCCCCACTACTACAATATAACAACTTCTCCACACCCCCCCCCACTACTACAATATAACAACTTCTCCACCCCCCCCCCCCACCACTACTACAATATAACAACTTCTCCACCCCCCCCCACTACTACTACAATATAACAACTTCTCCACCCCCCCCCACCACCACTACAATATAACAACTTCTCCACCCCCCCCCACTACTACTACAATATAACAACTTCTCCACCCCCCCCCACTACTACTACAATATAACAACTTCTCCACCCCCCCCCACCACTACTACTACAATATAACAACTTCTCCACCCCCCCCACTACTACTACAATATAACAACTTCTCCACCCCCCCCCCCCCCACTACTACTGCAATATAACAACTTCTCCACCCCCCCACCACTACAATATAACAACTTCTCCCCCCCCCCCCCCACTACTACAATATAACAACTTCTCCACCCCCCCCCCACCACTACTACTACAATATAACAACTTCTCCACCCCCCCCCACTACTACAATATAACAACTTCTCCACCCCCCCCACCACTACTACAATATAACAACTTCTCCACCCCCCCCCACTACTACTACAATATAACGACTTCTCCACCCCCCACTACTACTACAATATAACAACTTCTCCACCCCCCCACCACCACTACTACAATATAACAACTTCTCCACCCCCCCCCACCACTACTACAATATAACAACTTCTCCACCCCCCCCCCCACCACTACTACTACAATATAACAACTTCTCCACCCCCCCACCACTACAATATAACAACTTCTCCACCCCCCCCACCACTACTACAATATAACAACTTCTCCACCCCCCCCACCACTACTACTACAATATAACAACTTCTCCACCCCCCCACCACTACTACTACAATATAACAACTTCTCCACCCCCCCCCACTACTACTACAATATAACAACTTCTCCACCCCCCCCACTACTACTACAATATAACAACTTCTCCCCCCCCACTACTAATACTACAATATAACAACTTCTCCACCCCCCCCCACTACTACAATATAACAACTTCTCCCCCCCCCCCCACTACTACAATATAACAACTTCTCCACCCCCCCCCCACTACTACTACAATATAACAACTTCTCCACCCCCCCCCCACTACTACTACTACTACAATATAACAACTTCTCCACCCCCCCCACTACTACTACAATATAACAACTTCTCCACCCCCCCCCCCCACTGACTACAATATAACAACTTCTCCACCCCCCCCCCCCACCACTACTACTACAATATAACAACTTCTCCCCCCCCCACCACTACTACTACAATATAACAACTTCTCCCCCCCCCCCACTACTACAATATAACAACTTCTCCACCCCCCCCACCACTACTACAATATAACAACTTCTCCACCCCCCCCCACCACTACTACAATATGACAACTTCTCCCCCCCCCCCCACTACTACAATATAACAACTTCTCCACCCCCCCCCACTACAATATAACAACTTCTCCACCCCCCACCACTACTAAAATATAACTTCTCCACCCCCCCACCACTACTACAATATAACAACTTCTCCACCCCCCCACTACTACTACAATATAACAACTTCTCCACCCCCCCCCCCACTACTACTACAATATAACAACTTCTCCACCCCCCCCCACCACTACTACAATATAACAACTTCTCCCCCCCCCACCACTACTACAATATAACAACTTCTCCACCCCCCCACCACTACTACTACAATATAACAACTTCTCCCCCCCCCACCACTACTACAATATAACAACTTCTCCACCCCCCCAACTACTACTACAATATAACAACTTCTCCACCCCCCCCCACCACTACTACAATATAACAACTTCTCCACCCCCCCCCACCACTACTACAATATAACAACTTCTCCACCCCCCCACCACCACTACTACAATATAACAACTTCTCCACCCCCCCACCACTACAATATAACAACTTCTCCACCCCCCCCACCACTACTAAAATATAACAACTTCTCCACCCCCCACCACTACTACAATATAACAACTTCTCCACCCCCCCCACTACTACTACAATATAACAACTTCTCCACCCCCCCCAACTACTACTACAATATAACAACTTCTCCACCCCCCCCCACTACTACTACAATATAACAACTTCTCCCCCCCCCACTACTACTACTACAATATAACAACTTCTCCACCCCCCCCCACCACTACAATATAACAACTTCTCCACCCCCCCCCCCCACTACTACAATATAACAACTTCTCCACCCCCCCCCACTACTACTACAATATAACAACTTCTCCCCCCCCCACTACTACTACTACAATATAACAACTTCTCCACCCCCCCACCACTACTACTACAATATAACAACTTCTCCACCCCCCCCCCCACTACTACTACAATATAACAACTTCTCCACCCCCCCACCACTACTACTACAATATAACAACTTCTCCACCCCCCCCCCACTACTACTACAATATAACAACTTCTCCACCCCCCCCCACCACCACTACTACAATATAACAACTTCTCCACCCCCCCCCACCACTACAATATAACAACTTCTCCACCCCCCCACCACTACTACAATATAACAACTTCTCCTCCCCCCACCACTACTACTACAATACAACAACTTCTCCCCCCCCCCCCCACTACTACAATATAACAACTTCTCCACCCCCCCCACTACTACTACAATATAACAACTTCTCCACCCCCCCACCAATACAATATAACAACTTCTCCACCCCCCCCCCCACTACTACTACAATATAACAACTTCTCCACCCCCCCACTACTACTACAACATAACAACTTCTCCACCCCCCCACCACTACAATATAACAACTTCTCCACCCCCCCCCCACTACTACTACAATATAACAACTTCTCCACCCCCCCACCACTAAAATATAACAACTTCTCCACCCCCCCCCCCACTACTACTACAATATAACAACTTCTCCACCCCCCCCCACTACTACTACAATATAACAACTTCTCCACCCCCCCCCCACCACCACTACTACAATATAACAACTTCTCCACCCCCCCACCACTACAATATAACAACTTCTCCACCCCCCCACCACTACTACAATATAACAACTTCTCCACCCCCCCCACTACTACAATATAACAACTTCTCCACCCCCCACCACTACTACAATATAACAACTTCTCCACCCCCCCCACTACTACAATATAACAACTTCTCCACCCCCCCCCCCACTACAATATAACAACTTCTCCACCCCCCCACCACTACTACAATATAACAACTTCTCCACCCCCCCCACTACTACTACAATATAACAACTTCTCCACCCCCCACCACTACTACTACAATATAACAACTTCTCCACCCCCC